>NW_027115801.1:393974-425921 GCF_000696795.3 Halyomorpha halys | reverse complement strand
GAGGTTTTAATAAATAAAATTTAGGGGGATTTTAATAAATAAATTAATAAAGCAGTCCTCTACAGGAGTCCGATTGCGTCATACCATAATACATTTTTTACGTTTTTCTCTCGCTAATAAATATGTTATACACCAGCACAATATATATTCATCCTCTTTATTTATTAAAAATAATTTTTAATTAGTTCTATCAATTCGTATCATTTTATATGATGAGAATTCTTAAGAAAATTTTTAAAGTTTTTCAGTGTTTAGAACTGTGTGCACTCGAATCTACAAGCCTAGAAAAAAAAATGTTAAAAGTTTTGGACGATTAAGGCCATTATTAAGCGCCTGATCAAGTAAATTCATAGTTTAAATTCTTAACTTGAAATTCCAGGCATTTAAAAATGGAAGAATGCTAAAAAAAATCTGCAATACCTTCAGAAGATTGGTCACATCCCGCTATTAAGATGTACTGAAAATAAAAAATCATAATCTTTTGAAGAGGGTGGAGGAAGAAGTGAATCTGTATCTGTATTCTGTATGCCCTATATTTATCTATTATAATATTACTTTTAATTTATACAGTGTAATCTCGGTAATTCAAACTTCAGTACTGCGAACACTCCAGTAATCCGAACAGGCGTAAAAAAAGTTACTTTTTTTGGGAAATGGAAATTTTGATAGTTGTGATATCGGGTAATCAAATGCCTATGAAAGTGTTCAAAATATATTTCATAGTGATTAGAGATACGAAATATCTATTGTATAAATCTTTTGATTCTGTAAAACTAATACAATTAATAGTAGCCATATATATCAGGTTTTAAATAAATCCATAAAAAGAAAATTATTTATTTTTATTTGTATTTTTTCATTTATAAATGAACAATCTTATAGTTTAATTAATCACTTGGCATTACTGGGGATGTAAAAAAAAAAAAAGTGTAGATACTAAAAATAGGACTAGTGATCTATAAAACTCATTGACTTGACAAAAAAAAGCTTTATAAAAGTTTTTTTTTTTCAATTTAAAATACTTTTTATTTATTGATAGATATTACAATCTGCCACACAGTTGTGGGGTATAGATAATAGTGATGAATAATCACATTCATACTAAAATAAGAATACAAATAAATAAATGAATGAAAAATTATATATATATATTTTAAGTATATACAAACCGAAGGATAAACAAAATGAACATAATCAAACTACGTGTATGAAAAAAATAACATAATGATAAAATAATCTGTTGTCACATTTAAAATATTTACACAATTGACCTGAGGACTGATTGAGCCCACTCTATCCCCCACGTGTCAATAGATCCCAGCGCATCACTGGTAGTGAGCCAGTGGAGGCTGAGCAAGTCCGCTAAAGCCACTAACACTCAACTTGAGTGGAGAATCTGACCCTTGCCAGAACTCCAATTGTTCATTTTTATTTTACAATAAGTCTCTTGGCCACTGCTGTTTCAACGTTCTAGGTGGGCTGTAGGGATGGGTGGAACTAGATCAGGATGGTTGAAAAGGTTTACATAGAACTTTCAGAATTTGGTTGGTATGAAGTCAAGGACAAAAGGGATATGTAGGTCATTTAAAAAATATTAATTTATAAAATTTCAAAAAACATTAATAAATAAAAACAGTTATGTATATTCATATTGTTGTTTTTTTAAATACATTTTTCTTAATACTTCTTTTAATCCAAAGAACTCCCCTCAAGAAATTAGTTCGGATTACACAAATTGCATTGTATTACCTAAACAGCAGTTTACAAAAAAAAAAAAATGAATAAAATAGATTACACTACTTATTTAAGCTAACATCCCAATTCCCAAGCTCGAAGGATGACATAATTAATGTGGGTTGGATTAAATAAAATGCAGAGGGAGGAGCCCCCTGCCTAAAAGGAAAATAAGAAATGGCGCCCTAATGGAATACGTGCCCGAACTGATAGTGCCCGGCGACATCTGACTCCAACCTAATTAAATTGCAAGGGCTTCACTCCCTCCGAATATTTAGATCCTTCTCTTCCAGTTCCTTAATTAGTGCCAACAAAGGTCCTTCATTAACTCCTTCATGTGTCCCGATTAATTACCGCTTACCTCTCATCTATTTAATGAGTAATTGTTTAATTGCTTAATAGTTATTTATCAATTAAGTTCCCCCAAGCAGAGACTAGAGACTTCAATCCTTTAAGATGATATATTACATTCCATTCCATAGATATTAGAATTAAACTTAGGTTTCTATATACTAGGGGTATTCATGATCTTTAGTTTAACATGTTAAAGCGTGTTAAATAGAAAAACTCATGTTAAATGGAAACAAAAATGCATTCTTTTGCCGTGGTAAAACGAAATAAGACGTAACATGGCTGAGAGTCTGTTACTTGGTCTGTTAAATGGAGAATGGCGTCACACAACCAGTGAGCTCGCCACCATTTTTGCTTGTTGTGTCAGGTTAGTTCATTCGTGTTTGTGCTAGTTATTATTTCATACCTCTGTTATTAAATCACAATGGGTAACTTTAATAATACAACGGAGAAAAAAATAAAAGAGGTACTAGCAGACCACCTTGTGTTGGATAGGGAGCGATTTGAATTTGAAAAGGAAAGGATTGCGGAGGGGCTGAAGCTTCGTAAAATCAAAATACCAAAAAAAAAATAAAACTAGAGCTTTTAAAGAAGTCCGATTGACAAAATAATTGAACCTATTGATTTCATATCAAATCAACACATTTCAAATACTTTTTTACCTCATTATCTCATAATCTAATAAAATTTGACACCAAAGTAGCACATAAATTTGACTCACTCTAGCCATGTTGTAATAAATTGCTTAAATCAAAACTGAAACTTAAATCAAATTCGAAGTAAACAATAACATGAGGCTCTGGAAGGAAAGGTTATAAACATAGAGGCTTATTGAAGTTGCTTAGAAAATCCGCTAGGGGCTCTTATGGATTTAACGTTTAACATGACTTCAAATAGAGCTGCTCACAATTCTATAGTAATAACATTTAACATGGTAAAACATTTTACATTTAACACAACATCATGAATACCCCTACTAATTATGATATGCTAAGATGGCGTTTGACATGAACGGTGAGATTCAATAGAGCCATTTCTAGGTTAGTAAGTGTTGCAAGAGATATTTGTGGATCGAAATAAAATAAAAATATAAGTTATATTTAAAGAGAGCAGGCAGAAATAACAATAATAAAATGCACTTCATAAATCTTTAACTTAAGGCCAGGCGCTATTTAACTTAGCAGGCCCTGGTTGGGTTAATGAGTGGATTGTATGTAATTTAATTGAAAGTGAAAGAAAATTAATGCATTGTATAATTTACAAGGTTATAAGGGGATAGGAGTGTTGTGGTACTGAGGTAAGGCACTATGCTACTTACTCCAAGGGTCCGGGTTCGAATCAGGCTGGGCAGATAATGGTTTTCTGTTAAACTGTAGCCGTGAGTCAACTCTGTGTGTTCTGAAGTCCTCCTGGTGTCCACCCAGTCTCATAAAGTGTGCATCGAGGTTGAGCGCGATCGTGAAAAAAATCACCTCCTTTAGGGAGTAAACGAAAGAAAACATGAGTACATTAGGTTCATTTAATATTTTTGAATCGGTGCCATTGAACATAGATAATGTTGATGAGTTGATGTGTACGAAAATTGTGTTTCAGCGGAGTAAGAAGGAAAATTTGGAGTGAAATCACTGAGGTGCATAGTAAGGGGACATGAAACTGGTAACGCACTACCCCACTGCCCTCGCACCCCGTATGCCAGAAATGGCAAGGGAGGGGGATTTAAAAAAAAAGAAAAAAAAAAAAGGGACATAGTCTCTCTCTTATTCTTCCGTCCCTAGCCAGGGAACCACTTCCTGAAATCTACACGCACATGATGACGTTGAATTCGAGAGAATAAAAAATGATTTTTCCTAATCACAGTTATCGTTGCTTATTACTATATCCGCCACATGGTGCGCTAATGATGCTTATTGTTAATAAGCATATGCTATATACACAATAAAGCCAGTATTTTGCAGCAGTTCAAGCGTGTTATATCTTATTCCTTCTTCTCTTTTTTGACATCAAGCTTATGTCGATACTTAACTTATATATATATATATATATATATATAATGAATAAATAAATACTGGAACTGAAACAATTCAAAAATAAACAAATACGTTCACAGATTTTATAATAAGGTATAAGACACAACAAATATAATTATTCTAACCTTTCTTCCTTCCCCAAAGCTAGAATTTCCAATTACGTGTGGGCTTAAGGGTTGGTTTTCATGGCCCTTCGTTTTTAGTAGAAATTCATATTTCTCTTTCCCGTTTCCAATTTCCTTGTTGACTGTTAACCAGATAATGACTATAATTTTAATAGCTTATGTAAAATGGTTTATTTATTAAGATTCTTTACAGTAACTATGAAGCACAAAATTTGATGAGAATATAAACAGAATGCTTTTTGTTTTATAATTTTGCTGTTCCGTAGCTCGCACCCTCTGTCCAGAAATTTAAAAGTTAGAATTTAAAAAAGTATTACTATGTATTGGACATTACCATATTATAAATATTATCAAATAGGTTTAGCCAACACTTCTGGGTGATCTTAGACTCAGAGAATCAGTGGTTTGCAATAAAATCTATTGACACCTGTCAACACATAGGAAGTTCACTATAGAGAACTAAGGAAGTGATAATGGTCGAAGGTCTAATGAAATAAGAACTCAGGTGTTATCATTAGAAAGAGGACTTACAGGCAAGCATCAGGAAATCAGGCGTCGCTCTGAATAAAAACTTATTCGGCAATGTTTGATATATGGGTGGAGCTACGAGAAGCCAATGACAAAGAAGGGACCTAGAGGTATAATTCACTGATACTTTTTTGGGGGGGGGGTAGGACTGAATAGAGGATATGAGTGGTATAAAACTTGGGGATAGATAGTTACAGCACTTCGAGCAAACTATAATGAAGAAGAGATTACAGCCAACCACATAACAACATACCCAACGTCAAATTCAGGGGGCGAACCATTGTCACAGAGGGTGTGACATTTCAGGACGGAAGAGACAAATGAAACAAAAATTTCAAGAAAATTAGATGTACGTATAGCTCTATTAGTTATTACAGTTATTTGCTAAAAAAAAATTGTATTAAATTAATATTTTGTATACTTCTAGGGGGAGGGGCCTTTCTGTGTCTTTCGCAGGTTACTCTCATGCACCCAGCTTGGTATTCATATATACTATAAAGATATCTTATGTGAAGACCATCTATCTGAATTAACGTTATTGTATTATATAATCCATTGGTATATTAAATGTAAAAAAAAATACTTTATTCACCTACTTATATTACCCAATACCACTCCCTAATATATTATGTATTTCAATGGTAATAATAATTCATGAACATATCTAATTAGAAACTGGGAAACACGCTATGTCATTCTTAGAGTAATCCAGAGATAATAGTTTTCAGGGCTCAAATAATTACAATCAAAGTCAATAATTTTGGAGGAAGTGGGCGTTTTTTTTTTTTTGTGAATTGATATAGCTCAGCTCTAAAATATTTAAAAAAGTATAAATCCAAAACTATGAATTTCCTGTACATTTAAGGTCTGTTCCAAAAACCATTTCTGACTGTTCTGAAGAAAAAACCCGTACTACACATGCTATTCCGGACAGCCAGAAATCGGTGTCGGAACAGACTTTCTATATCCGTAGTTCGCATTATACATAGTTATAGAGCCGAAAATGACATTGGACACATATTTGCGAATATAAAGAAAAAACAAATTTGCTCGAAAAATTCATTTCGAAAATAAATGTTCTAAACTAGTAATAAGAATCGTATGACTGAATATATAAGATCTGTTTTTGTTTTTTTATTTACTGAAATAGTGTGTAATAATTGTATAAATGACAAGCAGACCCACCAATTGCTAGATTTAGGGATGTAAATGTAGAATGCAAGTTTGATATAAATTTATGTTTAGGAAAGGTGCCCCCTCACTTCTGGACTGAAATTCATGATGCCATCTAGTGGCAAAGATAAGTGGTAGGAGACCTGGGCAGCCATCTTGATCCCCAATAAAATAGGGGTAAGAACCAATAGAGTAGCCATCTTGACCTGTAGAGGGGAAGAAGAGGACAGAACTCTTCGAGGTCTCTTCTGATGATAATGATGAGGGAGTAAAACCTTACACTCAGCAGAGAGAGGCGGCGGCGTCTGGAGATTGAGGAGAAAGATCCAAGAGGGAACCCTTATTTCATCTTCATATTCACACCAGAACCAACCTTCAAGCCTCAAGAATATCTCAAACAAGTAAAGTGTCATACTTTCATCAATTAATGCAATGGGGCCAAATTTATAACTAACAAACTAACATATATTGTAATCACTTTTGTTCAAACCCTACAGCAAATTGTTTCAGAAAACTTTAAAGAGAATAGAGGTTATTTCATTAAAAAGCCTATGATATCAATTTATTAGAAATTCAGTCCACTCCCACATTACCAGCAAATTACAAGTAGTTCTTTATTCAAACCAGCCATTCCAGCACATAATAATTAATTTGAGTAATATCCCCCAACTTTTACTCCGGGGAATATCCAAATTAAACAATTAATATTTTTAGTTAGTTGCACATTAACGCTTGAATCAATTATTTATTTTATACTTTTAGTTTATTTCGGTAAATAACATTATGTATAAAAATATATTATAACAAAATAGAGTTTACTTCAATACAACTCAACAAATCAGCACCAAAATTGACCGCTGATTCTCTGAGTCTAAGATCAGAAGTATTGGCTAAACCTATTTGATAATATTTATAATTTTGTAATGTCCAATGTATTAATACTTTTTTCAATTCTAACTTTTAAATTTCTGGGCAGAGGGAGCTACGGAACAGCTACTCACACTCAGGTCAGCCTTGTTTTTAATTGAATTCAAATTGCATTTTGTTCTCAATTTGTATTTATTCCAATTATTAAAATTCAGATTACAATTAATTGTAAATATTAACAAAAATTTTTCATAAATTTATTTTACTTAAAATCTCTGCATAATGTTGGTTGGTTTGAATTCCTTGAATCTGTTTTAAAATTATATTAAATATATAACAAGCTGTAAGGGTACGGATGGCTGAATTGGCCGAAACGTTGGACTATTGATGGAATAAAAAGTGTTGAGACTATACAAGGATACAATTTGATTTATTTAATAAAATTCGTTGCAGAATTGGCCCAAACAGATATGCCTCATTTCATTCCAAACTCCTTAACCATCCTAGCCCATTAATTCTTAATCTTTCATCCTTAACAATCCCTGATAATCCTCCGAGGCGTCTGAAAAGAAGATGGCCACAGGACCTTCTAGTTTAAATTAATGTTTGAAGTACCACCAATGGGTGGCTCCTTCCCAAGATTTTCAAGTGTATATGAAACATACAACATATTTACCTATTGTATTATTTTGTACAGTTGTAAATTACTATAATAAATATATTAAAAAAATAAAAAAGATTTAATACTATGACGAGCCAGTGATGTGTTATTTTTTTTTCGTTTTTACAATTATCTTTATGTTACTCAACTCTACTTTTTAATTTTTTGGAAGTTTCACTAATATCATTACAACTTATTAAACTCACCCTATATCCTATAACCATCCCGGGAAAATCCTGAAGATTGAGCAAAGGTCCATGAAAAACAGATGAATTGTATGGCAGCGCATCAAGTACTAACTAACAAATATTCAGTTGTATATATTAGATACACAGAGTTTTAATACTGTACTTAGTTTTCATAAATTGATTTCTAATTTATTGGCTAATTAAATGTAAATTTTCGCTATCGAAACATTATTTATTTTCGAAGAACATGCTAATATTGGAGGGAAGATCTTAAATTATTTCTATGGGTACACGCGTGTCTTAAAATCTGCAAGCTGTTGCCCAAATATATTTCCATTTAAGGGATATTACTTTTGTATATCGAAGGCTTTGCAGTGTTAAACGTGAGCGATAAACTTGTCGCTATAAATGAGTAAAAAGTAGATTGACTATCTGCATTGTTAACATGTATCGTTGTAAAATTTACGACAGTATATGTCATACGACCTAGATAATTTTCACCGAGCCATGAAAGATTTTATATCGCTCCTCGTAAAAACGGGACTTTTCTAAGACGATACTATACTCAACTCTTCTATATATGAAAAGACTGATTCTTTCCGACAATGCTTTCTAAATAATTGGTAATATTATTTTCTCCCGGTGGCATTAATGATGCTAATAAAATCAAATTATGGATAGCTTGAGGAATTTTATAATTTTCATCCAACTGGACCCTGAGGTTCGAACCAAGATAAATTCGGATTAAAAATGACCGTTTCGTATAATCCACCAATTGATAGGCCTGAAATTTTCGTTTAAAAAACCAAAAGGTCCAAACACTAAAATATTCTTAGTAAATATTAGGCGTTTGATTTTCAAGCTAACAGCCCTGAAGAAGCCTAGAAACTCTAGCCGAAACATTGGCACAATAAAATAGGTTAATCCAACTTATTTGTGTTTCTCTTTGACCGCACCCCCAACCATCTTCTCCTCGTACGTCATCCACGGTAAACTATCTCTCATAATTAATAATTAAAATATTCTTATTCGACAGAAAGTTTGATAGATATTTAATAACGGAAATAGTCACATGAGACAATGTTTATCTAAACATTTCAAATTTAACTGAATAAAACAGACATACCGTAACAAACAATTGCTGTATAAACACAATTAAATAAAATAGCAATCAAGTAAGTCTTACCTGTTATTAATAAATAACCTACGATCTAGGGGGTAATAAGGTAGTATCAACCTCAGGTAGAACCATAAATACAGGTCATAACCTGCAAAAACATTTTAAAATGCAATGCAGGCATCACATAATATAAGGAAGCAGCCATGAGATCTGGAAACATGATGTGGCAGATATGGTTTGACTGTAAACTCCAAAATTCATTGGCCTTGATTCAGGCAGATTGTTTCATTATTTAAAAAAAATAAATAAAAGAATTATGACATAAAACAATTAATAAATAAGAATCTAAGTTTTTTTTTTTTTTTTAAATTAACGTTTTAATAACGAGAAAAAATAAAAGAAGCTTTCTCAATCATGGCAGTATTTGATTTCTAAGTTTACATTCATATCATTAATCATATAAAAATTAAATGATAACAATGTACTAAAAAATAATAACAATGGGGCTAAGAACAAAAAAAACAAGATAAAAACCATAACGTATCAATAATAATAAAATAACAGTGCAGATAGATACGTAAATGGTGTTAAAAGAAAATGAAAGGTATAGAGAATAATGAGGGAGCACAGTATCCATGGGGTAAGGCGCGTGGCTTCTAACTCCATGGACCAAGTTTGAATCCGGCTGGGTAGAAATTTATTTTCTGTTACACTGTAGTCGTGAGTCTGTGGGTTCTGGAGCACTCCTGGCGTCCACCCTGCCTCTTCAGTTTGGTTCTTTTGGTAGGATAAAAATCTGGGGGTCGAGAGTGATTCTGACCAAATCACCTCCTTGCACATCCGTTGGTCTAGTTACTGTACTTCCTTACAAAGTACTGAACCCTTGACCCCTCATGGGATATACCATTACAGATTTTAATTTAATATGAGAATATTGATATATACTATTTTAGCTGTTATCTTATCATAATACTTACACTATACATTTTCGTCCAAAACTATTCTGTTATTTTATAATTTTTTATTATTTATCTAATTCTCTTATTCGTTATAATTGTTGTATTGATTTTCTTCTTGTTCTTAGCACTGAGTAAGTCCTTAAACTCTGGGTACATACTGGGGAAGATGAGGGGTCTCTTTAGGGCACTACCCTATTCTAGCGATGGTGTGATTATTTCGTGGGAATGTTACATGAATCAAACCACCCCTACACCGGATTGGAACCGGCGCTGCTGCAGTTATCAGGTTGCAAAGACTCACACCTCAACTCTCTGAACTATAAATCTCTATAAAAATAATTTATTATATTTCTTTTGAATAATAATTTTATATTTGATATGCATTTCCTAATGCTAGTCTCATTCCTACCGTATCTATCTTCTTTTTATTATATACATCTTCCCTAACATGCAATGCGCCAGAATGCGTAGCCAGATAAAAGCTATATCCTATATCACCCTGACTCAACTCCATCTCAGTAACACCGTAAAAACCCCATCTGGGATTGTCGTCATCGTAAACCCCAGGAACCGGCTGATCGACTTCCTGCCAAATATATCAGATTTTCTGCCTCCGCTCCTGATCGTGGAAACAGCCCCAGGCCGCCTCCGATTATAACGTTTTATAGCCATGGGAGATTTTTTTTTTCTCACTAAATATAAAATCGAGAGTTTTATTATGAAACATAAAATAACTTATGAATTTGAAACCATAAAATATCCCAAACCATCAAAATAGCTATCAATTTAGGTACTAGCATAGAAGGTGACAACTGGCCGTTCACATCAAAGATAGTTTTAACCTCCAACCGGCTCATGAAAGTGCCAATAGGTTACGTGACCTATCATCGAAAACTAATCAAAACGAGCAATAAAAAAGCGATAAAAGAGAAAATAAATCTGTCATAATATTTTTTAGTAATTTAAATAATAAATAAATAATTTTCCAAAACACTCTAAAACAGCATTCAAACTGATTGATGAAACCAATGTAAGATTAATAGAATTAAAGCACAATACGGTATTAGTACAGGAGCCGGGAAGAAAAGAAGGCAGTTATCTCACCCCGATTTTTGATTACTTCAATAAAAAATATGTATAATTACTAGTCAAAATTGATGAGTCTGCCAAGTATAGGTAGGGGGATTAAGAAGTGGCGGCTGTTTCAAAACCTTAAAAAAACATTGATTTTTCATTCGGAGCTAAATATCTTAAAAACTACCAACAACACTAGATAATCTAAGATATCATTAATTAAAGAAGATTAAATTTGCTGAAATAATAGCCCTAAATGAGTTATTTACGTCCAATATTTCTTGAGGTATATCCTTTTAAAAAGCAACATTTCATAAAAATGTACTGAAAGATTAGTAGTTAGTTAATTTATTTTGAGAAATCTATATCTCAGGAACTATGTGACGTACAGATGTCTATTAGCACTCAAATTAAAGCTAATTTAATGAACTATAAATAAGGTTATGACCTTTACCTTCGTAAGAACAGTAGTTTTCATGACAGTTCGTAAAATAAATTGATTTATAGTTGTTCGTACAATAAGTTTGATATATAAAAAACTTCATTTCAGAAACCATTGGACGTACAGATGTTTTCCAGCGCTCAAATTAAAGCTAGTTAAATTTACTACAAAATAGTCAATTATATTTTTCTTTGTAGGAGTAGTAGTTTTTATGATATTTGAAAAAATAATTTCTAATTGTTCGTATAAAATATTGGATTTTTGAAAAAATATATCTCTAGATCCATAAGACGCAAATATGTCTGTCAGCACTCAAAATAAAGGAAATTGAACTTACTCTAGTAAGTTAGTAGTCTATGACACTTATCTTCGTAGGGGTAGTAGCTTTTATGATATTAACATATGGATAAAATTATGGCAAATGAAAATTTGTCCGAACAACTATAAATCAATTTATTTTAACAAATGTTAACTATTAACAAAGATAAACATCATAAACTACTTTATAGCTCATTAAACTAGCTTTAATTTGAGTGTTAATAGATATCTGAATGTCAAATGGTTTTGAGATATGATTTTTCAAAATAAGTTCACTAACTACTGATTTTTACGTCCCATACAACATTTTTATGAAATGTTGCTTTTTAAAACTATATCTCGAAAACTATTTAAGGTAAATAACTCTATTAGAGCTCATATTTTAGCAAATATACTCTTCTTTAAATGATGTTCTCTTATGGTTTCTTGTGTTGTTCCTACTTTTTACGATATAGAGCTCCGAATGAAAAATAAGTTTTTTTTTATCGCTTTGAAACAGCCGCCATTTTTTATTTCCCCTACCTATAGTTGGCAGACCATCAATTTTGACTAGTAATTATACATAGTTTTCATAAAAGTAATCAGAAATCGGGGTGAGATAACGGCCATTTTTCTCCTCTTGGACTCTGGTACTATATGTTTAGTTTATTAGCCCATGATAAAGAGAGATAACTCATTTCATAGTAAGATATGGCAATGTATTGGGTCATTTCATATGAAATGTTTGCTTTTATTATTTTAAAAATTCAAATTGGGATTAGTGGAATTTAGTTGTGTACCAAGTTTATGTTTACAGATTAAAATTAGGATTTAAAAAAAAAATCAAAATGGCTTCCTTTAAAGTACCTTAAATTTTTTTCGATTAGTATAATTAACCATTTAAAATTGTTATTATTAGCAATAAAATAGTTTACATAAACATGATTCTGCTATTAGCTATTGTATTTTTAACTGAATGGAATTTTTACTTCATTAACCACTTTTTTAACCTGCTTTTTGTCATACTTTTCAAATAATGCAGTGTTGGGTGAATACTGAGAGAATCCATAACTATTACAATGATGTTGCATACTTTAATATGAAGATATTCAAAATAGAGGAGGTTCCGAGAACTAGTTGGCTTCACTAGTTCGAAACGGTTTCTTAGTTTATCTGGAACCTGTGCTCTCCAGGATAATGATTCCGATGATCAGATCGCATAAGATAACTGCAACCAGACAAATACATTCTTTAAAACTTTGGTATACTGCAGGCTTCTCTATGAATTTCAAAGTTGAACAAAATTTAAGTCAACCTAAAAAGAGCTGCTGATCTTCGAAAGAAACGTTCTCCGTCAAATTTTCATAATTAGGTGTAGATAGTTAACCGTAGATTAACGAGCGGATATGATGGTCGGGTGGGGAGGGGGTGCGGTCAGAAACTGGCCTTGTCAAAATTCATAAACCTAATATCCCCCCTCCGTCCTATCACTTCTAATATTAGTTCCCCCCCCTCTGATAAACTGAGTAAATATATCCTGCCCTCTTTAAAAGCTCTCATTCATAATATCCCATATGAAATTCACAACCTTTTTTTCAACTCCGCAATCAATTATTATTCTTTACCATTCCAGATCACTACATTCTCACTTCCTTTGTCGTTGAAAGTTTATTTACCAATATTCTCATAAATAAAGTCCTATTTTTAGCAGAATCTAACTAGTTAACCATTGAACTCCATACGTTGTTGTAAATCCGGTTACCTAACCTTCCATGGTCAATTTTAAAACAAACAACAGGCTTAACTATGGGTAATTCTCTAGTACCTGACCTTTCTAATATTCTTCTTAATGATCTTCTCAACTCCGTTTATCCCCATTGTCCTACTGACATAATTTTTATCAAAAAATATTTTTACAACCTCCTGTTAATCCTTAATCCTAATAAAATTACCGATGTAATATTCGCTTTCAACTCCTATCAACCTCGCTTACGTTTTACTGTAAAATCAGAAATGAACAAATTTCGCTCACCGCACTCCCCATCTTCTACAAACATTTTTAAAAGGTTGAGAAGAATGGAACAAAGAGACGGTCTAACCAGGAACTATATAATGCCTTAGATTTGACTATTGTCAGAACAATAAAATTAAGGTAATTTAGAATCATGAGAGATAGTTGATTTATATGAGGAGAAGATGGTTGGAGGTGCGGTCAAAATAAAACACAAATAAGTTTATGTAACTTATTTAATTGTGCCAACGTTTCGGCCGGAATTTCCAGCCTTCATCAGGGCTGTTTGCTTACTTCAACTTATTTGTGTTTTATTTTTACCGTACCCCCCCCAACAATCTTCTCCTCATATAAGGTAATTTAGATACGCAAGGCATATTGCCAGCATGGTGGATGGAGAACTGCCAAAAAAGTGGTAACACAGCAAATTAATAGGATATAATAGAGAGGGAGACAATAGTCAAAGTGGTAGGAAATGTAATGATATTCAACGAGTCAGGTGCTAGAGGCCTTGAGCACAAGACCGTAACTGACGATCAGATGTAGAGGATAGAGGAGACCAAGATTTGTAATGAAAAAAAAATCTAATATGGCAATAAAGTCTTTTTTGGCATTAGGGGAATAAAAAAAAAATTATAAGAACACAAATAATGTGCCCATTCTCGTTCTGAGGACTCTGGACAGAGTTGAGCATTTAAATCTTGAATTTATCTGTAGAATAACAAAAAAAAAAAAAAAACACAAAAAAGGTCTTAAACCATCCCTTTCTTTAGGTGATGGTTACAAGTAAGAATATAATTCTGACATAATTATGAGAGATAGATGACGTATGAGGAGAAGATGGTTGGAGGTGCGGTCAAAATGAAACACAAATAAGTTGGTGTAACCTATTTAATTGTGCCAACGTTTCGGCTAGGGTTTCTAGACTTCTTCAGGGCTAAGAACAGAACAAGATAACAATCACTGTAAGTATAGAAAATAAAAAAGAAAGTATAAAGAGAATAACATAAAATGAATAATTTTACAAAATAGAATTAATAAAATGAAGTGATAAAAGAAGTGGGAAATAAAATGTATACATAGGTAATTGAAAAAGTGGGTAAAATAACATAATTAAGGAAATGAAATGAAAATGAAGTTATATAATGCAAAGACGTATGAACATATTAGTTATTAATAATTTAAAAATAGAAATATGGAAAGAAAAAGAAAATTGAGAGGAGGAAAATATATGTAACAATAATAATTGATAAAGAGGCAAAATAAGTAAAGTATAACATAAGAAATAAATAGAAAAACAAAATTTTGAAAAGACCAATAATAATGATTCACCAATAATAAATAGTGAACGCAACTAATAACGTGGTTAAGAAAAATGGATACAAGTGGGGAAAAAAAGGGGTGGTGAAATTTAGCTTGAAAATCAAACGCCTAATGGATAATGCGCCAATAACGGCCAAACTCTGATTTAAAAAAATCCGTTACAAGAATGACTAAGTGTTTTTAAGAGGAAACGTTACAAAGAGGGTAAAAAATAGAAAGTAGAAAATATTTAGATGAAGAAAGCGTGTGAGAGGGTGACGACAAATGGATTTTGGAACAGTTAAAAATAAATACGAACGAACGAATTACCGAATAACGAAGTACCGGAAGATACCAGTGTTATGGTTATTTAACAACAGTTAAAAACAGGAAACGTATACAAGAGGGGGACGATTGTATAATTCTGTTAACACTTTCTTTTTTATTTTCTAAACTTACTGTGGTTGTTATCTTGTTCTGTTCTTAGCCCTGAAGAAGGCTAGTAACTCTAGCCAAAACGTTGGCACAATTAAATATGTTACAACTTATTTGTGTTGCACTTTGACCGCACTCCCAACCACCTCCTCGTAATTCTGACATGTACTGAAAAAATGTAGAGTCTAAAAATTTAAAGAAATATCTACTCAGCTAGTACCATTACGAAAAGTATAAATACAGCTTCTAGATATAAAATATAATTGGTTTTTCTTTAAAAATCCTTATTCCAAAGACATATGGCGTCTTATTTTCTCAAAGAATATTATTTTTTACTCTAATATACTTTAAACAAACTAATAATCAAATAATAAATAGATGGTTTTAAATTAGAAATTCGAAGAATAAATGATAGATTATGAAGAAATAAGAAATAAAAAATTCATTTATCAGTCTGCGAATTCCAGCTACTCAAGTATAAAAAGTGGGAAGATAAGGATTGTTATTATTGAAAAGTATTTTGTTGAATGTGATGGGTGCGATATATAAAATACATTGTTGTATGGTTCCAACAGGAATATTTTTGACAAAATTGAAGTAATAAAGATAAAAAAAAATATTTTAATACAAATATTTATTCATAAAGATATAACATTTTGTACAAAATTGCCAAGTTTACGAGATAATATAATCAGTTTTAAGCGTTTTGAAGGCTTATCTTAATAAAATCTCTGCAACACTGGCCACTAGGAGCCTAATTCGAATCTAGAGTTTATTTTTTGCCCTCAACAGGGTATTTTAAATATTTCGCTTTTTCAATATTTGTTTTTCTTCTTTTTCAATTACATAAGGCTGTGTATTTTTGTTGACGCAGAACTAAAATATATGTAGCAATCATTAGATAAAGATTTTCATTAATTTTAATTATAGAGGTGATTTGGTAATGAGATAAAGAAGTGGATATTTTTGCAATTTTTCTAGGACAAAATGGTGATTTAGGTTAGTTATGTTTGATATGAGGACAGATTATTTCATGTGCCTCTCGGATTCAGATGAATTTTTTTAGAACAACCTAGGCCTTAAAATATTAACTACCTAACTGTCCCTATAAAATAATTCGTGATGTTCTTTTTTCTATTTCTAACTGAGAAAAAAATGAGAATGTCTCAATACCAAACCAGAAAAATAAAAAAAAAAATATCAAAATAATGAAAAAAGGATTAACCTTTCTAAAAATTTAAAAAACGTGATTTTTTAATGGAAATATTAGTATTCACCAAAATCGTGCTCAGATTTGGATTTCGCACCGCGAAAAACAGTCGATTTCTAATTAATATGAATAGCAGCCTACAAAATATTTTTAGATTTTAATGTGAGGAGAAAATTTATAATTGAAGGTATATTATATTATTAGTAATAATGTTGTTAGAATTGTTACAACTGAAGGTATAATAAGCTGTTAAATGTTAAGATTGTCCTTGAGGATGGCCGAAACGTTGGACTATGGATATAATAAAGAGTGTTCTGACTTAACAAGGATACCATTTGATTGATTTAATAAATAAAATTCAATGTTTTTTTTCTATTCGTAAGAATAAAATATGTATATTACAAACAACCATGAACTCACAATCAATTTGACGGTGTCAAGATAAGATAAAAAAAACATTTAACACAAAAGAATAATTTGAGTTTATCACTAATATTTAGAATTCGGTCATATAATAATTATAAGTGGTAAGACGTTTTTCTTACCTTGGCTCTATTATCAATGAGAACCAGGATGAAGAAGTTAAAAGCAGAATTGCTACTGGAAATAAAACTTATTTCTCGATTGTAAGGTTAATAAAAAGAAAATTTGTTAGCCGTACCACCAAGTTCACACTGTTCAAAACGGTGAAAGCCCAGTCGTCACATACGGTGGAGAAGCTTGGACCCTAAGCAATAACCAGCTAGACAGGTTGGAAAGAGTAATTCTGAGGAGAATCTTAGGGTCTCTATGAAAGAATGGTAATTGGCGAAGAAGGAAAAATAGTGAACTTTTTGGGCTCTATAAGGAATTTAGCATCTCCTTGTATATAAGGATACAGATGCTTAAATGGCTTGGTCGTGCAATGATGATGAGCGAGGAAAGAGTGGCTCATAACCTGTACAGTTACGTTCCGGATGGTGTATGGCGACGTGGTAGGCCGAAGGGCCGATGGAGGGATGCTGTGAGGCGGGATCTCCGACAACTGTGGATCCTGTTACCCTTACAGAAGATAGAGAAAGATGGCTGGCGGCCGTTGAGCAGGCCAAGGGCAGCTTCATGCGACTGTTGTGTCAGTAAAAGAAGAAGAATTATAGTTAATTGAGTAGCCTCAACCTCCAAATATATTCTTAACTTAAACTTTGAGCTTTTGTCATTTCTTTTTAAATCTAGGCATTGTTCATAAGTAAATTCATATTTTACTATCTATTTATTTAATTTTGACTCACCCTACAATACTGCGGCATAAGGTAAAGTACAAAAATACATTAAAATCTTTATTTTATTATCCGTTTTGTTTCCAATTATGCTTAGAAATTGATTGACCACAATTGTGGATGCGCTCATTAAAAAATAAAGTAGTAAATTAAAAAAATTGCAGAGGAAGATCCCCGAAACGTCCATTAAGAAAAAAATATATTAAGTTAAGAACTATTGGGTTTTTGGTTCTTAATTTTTGATGTTATGGTAGTACGGGAGTTCAAATAATTATATTTACAGGCCCATGATCAATTAACGTTCAAAAATATAAAAATGGTATCTCATTATAATTTTAACCTGTTATTAGATTCTTTTTTATCCGTGAAATTGAAAACAAACACACACACATATCAGGCTAATAAAAGTTTTCGATTCTGAGATTCATTCATTTTTTTTTCGTTATATGAATACTAAGCTTCATAATCTTATAAAAACTGTTCAATTGATATTTAATTCATTAAATTTTTATTAAAGTATATATTAATTTAATATTTTTTTCTTATTCCAACACTTTATTGAAACATTTTATATTTATTATTTCAATTAAAATTGAAATACTACTTGAACAGTATTTTATTATTTTTGTTCTTTGACTTTTTATTATTTTTAATCAACTTTTCATTGACTTTTGTTATCTGCTACATTTAAGAGAACCTTTGAGCCTAAAAAATATTTAATGAACTGAAATGAAAGATAATTATATTTGTCCTAAATGATTCTTGTCGAACGAATATTTTTTTTAGATATTTTATAATTTTCTTTTATACTTTCTTGGAAAAATGGTTAATGTTTGAAGAACTGTAGCTTAAAACCAATTGGTAGCACAAAGCCCATTTCGGCTTCAAAGTGTAGACAATTTTTAATACTTTAAAAACTTCACCTTAAGCAATTCTCTTGACGCATAGTTTTGGAATTGTGTATTTACAATTGAGAATGACGTAGATTATATCAGGGGCTTAATCTTTTAACATATCTATGCAATTACATTTTTTTTTTTTTTTTAATTTTAACTTTCAGTATGTTGAGCAGATTCGATACTTAGGACTCCATCTTGACAAGAGGCTTACTTGGAATCCACACACAAGACTGAAACGACAAGAAACTGCTCGTAGATTCCGATTGCTACAACACTTACTTGACAAACGCTCTAAACTTCCCATTCATTACAAAAAATTAGTATACACTTCAATAATCAGACCAATTTGGACATATGGAATTGAGCTCTGGGGCTCCACCAAACCATCAA
Organism: Halyomorpha halys; assembly: GCF_000696795.3. Lineage (NCBI taxonomy): Eukaryota > Metazoa > Arthropoda > Insecta > Hemiptera > Pentatomidae > Halyomorpha > Halyomorpha halys. Next base: position 406,872 of record NW_027115801.1, on the reverse strand, counting down.
ATTCTTCCCGCATCCAATCGTTACAATCCAAAATCCTACGTAAAATCGTTGATGCTCCTTATTACGTCATAAATAAACTCATTCATAAAGACCTTAACATCCCATTCGTTGCAGATTTGACCCAAAACAGATATGCGTCTTTTTATTCCAAACTCCTTAACCATCCTAACCCATTAATTCTTAATCTTTCATCCTTAACAATCCCTGATAAACCTCCGAGGCGTCTGAAAAGAAGATGGCCACGGGACCTTCTAGTTTAAATTAATGTTTGAAGTACCACCAATGGGTGGTTCCTTCCCAAGATTTTCAAGTGTATATGAAACATACTACATATTTACCTGTTGTATTTTGTACAGTTGTAAATTACAATAAATAAATAATAAAAAAAAAAAAATAAATAAACTTTCAGTATAAGTACTTAATTGAATCCTATCATGTTATCACAAAGCTGAACAAACAAACTCCTTTCTTTTGTAACGTTAGCATACAGGCATTTTATAATTAATTACTCTTACTCACATTTTTGCCATATTGAAAGCATTCCATATTGGACCTGTACCCTTTTGGAAGTAAATTGCTTATGTAATATACAATATATTAGTTGTTTCTCAAAGTTTGATTGCGACTATAAAAAAAAAAAAAAAATGAATTGATCTATATAACAAACTTCATTTTTATTTTTATTTTTAATTGGGTAAAAAATATTGTTACTTTATAATAGATCAACAGTGCCAATTAGAAGACTTACGTTTAACTTGTTTTTATTACTATATCAAGATCATGCCGTTTTCCAATTTCAGGCGCTTTTTATAGCTCCATTTACAATCTTCTCTTCCTGTTTTAAGTAAATATTTCAAAAATGATATATTATAAAAATGTAGCATCCTGGGCGTTTTATTGGGGTGGGTCCGGCCGGGAAGTAATACATTTTTATACTATTAGATCCGAATAAAACTAGTTATGACTTGAGAAGAAAATAAACAGTAAAACAAAATTTGCTGAGTAAATTTGCGCTAAAAATTTATGGTCAATACCTACTGGCAATCCTTCTTTCCTTTCATTTATTTACATATATTTTTTTTTATACCAGATCGGCCTGGTGGGCTTTACATGGTTGATATAACTAATATTATATATATTTTTTAACAATTGATTATGAGGGGGTATAGTCATACAAATAACACCCCTAACTATATAAAATGTTCTTATTAAAAAAAAAAATTATAATAAAATAAATAGATAAGAATAATGCATCTTAACAAAAGAGGAAAGTAAAATTAAGACCAAAAAATAATGATATTGGTTCACTTAAATAAAACTAAGAATTGTCTTTTAATAGTAAAAAGAAACAAGTTAATTTGATAAAGGGAAGAAAGAAAAAAATAATAATGAATAATAATAATAAGTAAATAAAGGCACTGTAACTATGAATTAATTTTATATTTATTAAAATTTATAAAAGAATGTCCTGCAGCAGCCTGGGCTTCAGTCTTGGGGTTGAGGTTGGGTTTCCCAGGCTGTAATTCACTGCTCCTTTAACTGTCGGCAACTGGGAGTGGAACTTCATGAACCGTTTTTTGATGTAATCCTCTATTGACTCCACTTGTTATTCGCGATGCAATTGGCTATTTCTTATGAAATAAGGAGCATTAACTGCGATTCTTAGGACTTTATTTTGAAAATATTGTAGTTTTTTCCTTTTCGTGAAGGATGTCGCTTCCCAGACTTCACAGCCGTACAGAAGCAGTGGCCTGAGGATTGTTTTAAATATAAGAACAGTTGTTTCTGGTTTTAGTTTGGAATTTCTGTTTAGGATTGGATATAGCATTGCTAACCTAAGGCGACAGTGTGATTTTGGGACACGTATGTTCAGACGAGTGGGTTTTGGTTTTGTGAAGGTGACAGTTTGATTTTGGAACACGTTACGATTGTTCAATGTGAAGTGGTAATAGTTTAAAGGCCCTCTGTCTTTACTGTTAATACCGAAATAGCACCACATGAGAAATGTCATCGTATGTGTTTTTTTTTTTTTTTTCAAAATTATGGTGTTCTACTTCAATGGACGGCCATTAACACTAGAAATGGGGATATAGTGCAGTGATGTTTCTTCAGCACGTCCTGGATAAGAGAGTTGTAGCAGGTGTCATCCTAAGACTTCTGGGAAAGCTGGGACGGAAAGGAAATATCGGACAACCTTATGTTCTGCCAGGAGTGCACCTATGGACTACGTGGGGTTTGAACTAAATTTTTATTTTATATTCACTTTTACACTCTTTTGGATAATAATGTAAATATAGTTATTAAGATTAAGCATTTAAGTTAAGGATAAGTAAATCTATAAAATTTAATTGTGTTTTAATTGATAAGAATTCTTTTTTTTCCCCTTTTCATTCTCTGTACATATATTTCTTCTTATTATTAAATTTTTGTACATATAGATCTGCTGTTCTGTCTCTGCTTTAAACTTTTTAATTTACTTATGTTTTATTTTTTGTTGTTGTTCACGGAATATTACGATAATTCAACAGGTGGGTAGGTAACACCCCTAGGTTTTCTGGTATCTACATGTAAAGGTATTCGCCAGTGGCCATAATTCAACAATTGCTTATATAGGGGTGTATATTTTAGTTATATTGTGGGCATAATGCTTCGAGGGTTTCATTATTTCCAAGAAAAAATAACATGGCGCCTAGGGAATAATTTATTCTTTATTGTTTTTATTTTTTTCTCCTCTGTCATTATTATTTTTCTCCCCTTCTTCGCTGAGCGTGGGCAAGTATAAACGATAAATATATAACTAAGGATAAATCAAAATTTGAGATTATAGGGTAATTGGGAATGGTCATATCCAGAACGTAAACGAATAGTTACACCAAAATAAGCCTGAAATTTACTTAATTATTGACAAAGAATGCGATCGTGCAGTGACCAGAGCTGTTATCAGCAGAGACTTCGCTTTGATTATCATTCATTATTCAATTTGTTAACAGATCATATGGTAGAACTGCCAGCTGTAACCAAAAAAGGCGGGAACACGTTCTATCACTTCATAGTAACACTGACTTTCCAATGCCATGTCATTTTGGTTCCTCAAACTAACACCTGATCGCTAATGATGCTTGTTCCCAATTACCTCTCATTCCCAATTACCCCACCTGACCCTAAGTAATTATTTTACAAAAGTAGGGTATCATAATTGAAAAGAGCAATTTATTTGTATTTTATGGTAACAATTAATTTTTAAAAAATCCAATTTTACTTTCCACTAAGGTTTAGTGATAATAGTTATAAGGTTAATAGGATAAGGCGAACAAATATGGTAGGTCCATTGGCATCGTTATAAATGATATCCTATATATTTATAAAGGTTGATAAAATTAACATATGATTAAAAAAATACATAAGAAGAATAGGAAAAAATAAAATAAAACAGACAAATAAAAGCCAAATGAAACAATGACAATGTAAATAAAGGCAGATCAAATCTTTATCAAATCTATCGAAATACTATTTCGATTGGTTTGCCATGATATCTTTAGATTTTTTGGTAGATATCGTGCTTGGCAAATAGGGACATCACTACGGCTTATTATCTTATTATTATGTTCCCTAAGGGTTGCCCACGGGCACCACCTCATATCATAGTTTTGTCTCCGCCTTATTTAACATGTATATATGATCAGGATGGAAACTTATATATGCTTGTAGTGTTTATTGAGTTTTCAATAAAATAATATATATATATATATATATTCCAATATAACATATTGTAGTGTTAGGTTTATTTTTTATTATTGTTCTGTATACATATATAAACTTAACTTTAGTTCATTTCCCTGACCCTTGGAAAATGTCTATAATAAAAATGTTTCCCAAACCCTCCAAGCCACTTGAATATACATCTTCCTACCATCCTATTTCCCTCCTACCCATTATGGACAAAATCCTAGAATAACTCCATCCAATCCTTGACTCATATCATGTTATTCCTGACCACTAGTTTGGATTCTAGTCTGGATTCATCTCATTCTACCATACAACGGAGTCATCGAGTGGTTGATGTCATATCTTCCACATTGGAGCGCGGTATGTACTGTACGGTAGTCTTCCTCGATGTTGAACAAGCTTTTGATCGAATATACTATAATATCTATACCTCACTGATAGAACCTTTAAAGTAAATCATAACCTAGCCTACTCATCTCTCTTTTCTCGGTCCACCGGTGTTCCTCAAGGTAGTATCTTAGGTCCAATTCTTTATACGGTTTATACAGATGGCATCCCAACTCACCCTAACACAGCCCTAACAACATACGCTGATGACACATGTATACTTTCTGTAAACAACGACCCAACTAATGCATCACAAACACTACAGGCATATATAACATCTATTGAAGAATGGTGTAAAAACTGGAGAATCAAAATAAATCCTGACAAATCCTTTACTCTCCGTCGTAAACCTCTACCCTTCTGTCCTACAGTATCCTTTCTAAATACTCCACTAATGCCTGTTGAACAGATTCGATACTTAGAACTCCATCTTGACAAGAGACTTACTTGAAATCCAAACACAAGACTGAAACGACAAGAAACTGCTCGTAGATTTCATAACACTCTAAACTTCCCATTCACTACAAAAAATTAGTGTACACTACAATAATCAGACCAAGTTGGACATATGGAATTGAGCTATGGGGCTCCACCAAACCATCGAATTCTTCCACAACACTACAAAATGATCTAATCAAACTAACTTAGCAATTTCAGCTAAAATCAAAAATTCAAATTATAAGCTCTATCAATTCAAAAAACTACAAAGCTTTGTTGCCTCTTACTATTTCAGAAAATGTCCGAATAAAGAGGGCCAACATATCACCTTTACAAGAAATTTTTTATATTTATAAGCTGATTTGAAAATTTAATACATAAATTTTTAAAAAAAATATTGAACAAAGTTTGCCTAAGTCACCAATTCATAGTTCGCTATTTCGAAATGTTTAAATAATAAGTTATTTTAGAATTATTTAGTACGTATAACAAACTTTCGGATTTAAATCTTATTCAATAGGTTATTGCTTTTTAAGAAAATTAAAACCATTTCCACGTTCTTCTGGTCATCATTCAGAGCATCCGACACACTCGGTCCCACCCAATCTACTCAAGTTCGCGGAATAGAAATAGCATTCTTCAAATATGTGACTGAACGTAAGTATTAACATTTTGACAGTGGCTGCTTATTGATCAGGTAAGCATGAGTTAAATTCGTATGACCTATTCTTAATCTGGCTATAGCAACCGGTTTGGTGTGGTCCATGGTTTAATGGTTTTTAATTTGCTTGGCGGGCTTTCAATCCACATACCTTGCCAACTAGCTGATATTTCATTTTGCACCGGAAGACTTATTTCTTGGGGTTCCACCCTGACCTGGAAGAGTTCTTGTTTGGAGGCAACGTCCGTTTCGAGAGAACTTTCAAGTTGGGAAAAGACCAAAACAAACCTTAGTGCTGCCGTAATCCACCTATAATAATATATTTCAAATAAAAATAATTAAGGCTTAAGAAACATAAGGTTCGATGCTGATACCAATCGTTCTCTACGTACAAAGCAATCCTCCCATCTACGTTTCGGTCTAGTCCTCGTACTTTTACCCGTTGGTTTATTAATATTCTTGAGATCCTCTCGTTACTAAGCTCTACAACCTTACAGGTCCATCTTATTGGCCGCAATGCTATAACCTGAATTATATTTATTAGATTTATATTAGGTCATGTTTCGCACCCCTATAGAACACTGAGAACGATAGTAATTTACTAAATTCTAATTTTGAAGTTTTAGGACAGATAATATCGAAATTGAAAAATAACAAGCAATTCCCACATTCATGATGTTTAGTTTAACATATTAAAGTGTGTTAAATGGAAAGATTCAGTTAATATGTCTGTAAAATGGAGAATGACGTCGCTCATCACACCACAGAGCTCCACGCCATTTTGTCTATCGTTTTGATAGGTTAGTTACTCTTGGTTCGTTTGCTTATTTTTGTTCTTGACGTTTTAAAACTCTAATAAAGTAATGAAAAAAAAAAACTAGAAGAGGAAATACGGAAAACGTGAACTAGAGGAAAGATGAAGTGGTGTGATGAAGCTGTTGGAGATTTTATCGTCACCTAAAGATAGCAAGGTTACATATCAATATTTGTCTATTTATTTTGGCAAAACATGGAGACCACTACTCCTATAAATGACATACATATAATAATCATGGGCGTAACTATCGTAAGACAGGAGGGGTAGCAGGAGCTGCTCCCCCCCTTGAAATGTATACATATTATTAATTTAATAAAAACTATTTTTCTTCAAGCATATACTATTTGTAATAACAAATAAATCGCTGCAATAATTATAAGTAATGTTCTTAAATTTTCGGTTCAATTAGTTTTTCCCATGCTGAAATGTCACAATCTGATTGACAATTTCTTGCCCCCTTGATTAACTATAGCAAAATAGTATAATTTAACTTAAACATAATTTTGATTTTAAAAATCCTAAAATTTTGGAATCCACAAAAAATAGGAAAATTACTGAAGCAATACATATTACTAAAAACATTGACAATGCTATTAATTTTAAGTTATTAATTATGAGAGATAGTTGACCGTGGATGATAAATGAGGAGAAGATGGTTGGGGGTGCGGTCAATGAAAAACACAAATAAGTATGATTAACTTATTTTATAAAATAAGTTAATCATACTTATTTGTGTTTTTCATTGACCGCACCCCCAACCATCTTCTCCTCATTTATTAATTTTAAGACTGGCATTAAAAACTTAATTGCACATTAAACGTTACACGTAAAACGTTATTATTGTTTGTTTATTGTTGCTTAAAGGCGTAAAACCCTCTGGTCATCAAACCTATGCATGTTAAAAGTTTTTTAAAAATTAATAATAGATAAATTTAAAAAAAAATTAAAATCGAAGAGGAGTTATAATTTAGAAAGAAGGCGATATGCTTTTAAAAATTCAAACATTAATGTAATTTTAGCTTCCTCATCTGTGAGAGCTTCTGATAAATTTGGGGTCAGTCCTATCCTGTTTATTGTTGGTAAATAGTGAGTACATTTTTCAGAAATATGTCTGATCATGAGAATGGACTGACAATATTTGCACGTTGGAGGTGGCGGTTTTCTGATCAGATGAGAGCACGTAAGGAGAGTATGACCTATTCTCAAGCGGGTTAGAGCAACTTCCTCCTTGCGTCTGTTGCGGTAAGATGTCGACTATGGTTTTAGTGATCTTTTGATTTCTTTTAATTTACTCAGAGAACTTTTATCCCACTTGGCCTGCCATCTTTCTAATATTTGTAATCTAAGAGGTGAACTGAGTTCTGATGGGATAAGAACGGCGGTGTCTCGAACTGGGGCGTGAGTGCCTCTCTGGCAGCTTTGTCTGCGAGCTCGTTACCAACAATGCCAATGTGGCTTGAAGCCCATATGAAAATTATGGACATACCTTGTTGTGATAGTTTTAGAAGAAAAGATTGAATTCTTATGATGAGTGGATGTTCGGGCAACATGTTTCTCAAACTTTTTAGAGAGCTCAACGAATCTGACAATATTACAATAGTCTTCTGCGTTATTGAGAAGCAAAAATGGAGGGCTGATGCTATCGCGTTACTACCGTGGTAGTTCGGTGGTTTATAATGATCATAACTTATGTAATTTAAACTTGTGGGTTGAATCGCGAGTAACGAAAGATGAGGCGGTCGAGCTTTCGGATTTGGAACCATCAGTGTATGTCAAAAAATAATCCGGAATATTTTCTAGAAGACGCGACAACCGTTCTTTATACTTGACAGATGCGGTCTTATTTTTGTGCGTAAGTGACAGATGCAGCATTGTTACAGGTTGTTTTAGAGTCCAAGGTGGGTTCTGAATTTCAGGCTTCATTATCGGAATCGTTTTAAGTGTAGAGATAGCTAGAGTGATTCTTTCTGCCAGAGGAAGTGTTGGGTTTAGTTTCTGCCGAAAAGCTACGTTAAATATTGATTTACTTGAATAAATGTTAATAGAGTAGTGAATTAATGTAATATGTTTTAAATAAATAGTTGAGAATATATTTTTCATCTTTTTAAGGAACTGAGGTAGGAGATAATTAGCATAGATTTTAATCTATGTGTTATCACTATTTTCAGGATAACCTTATTCAAGAATAGTTTATTCAAGAAAAACATCCATCAATATAATTATTGTCATAATACCTATGACTGATAAGGAAAACAGTTTAATTTTGAAATTTGAAGATGTATTTACATTAAGGTATTTCTTTCAAATAAATAAAAAAAAATTGTGTTTAATTAATTGAATTGCTTTATTGATAATATGAATAGTGTATATTTGTATTGTAGATAATATGATGCTAAAGTCATAGCTCTTGAATGTTGTTAATGATTCATTAAAATCAAGAATATAATGAAGCGAGAGATATTTTACTACATCGCATTATATTAACGAAAACTCCAGTAGAGAACTTATATTATTATTCATTATAAATTTAATAAATTATTCAATGATTATCAATAAATAATAAATTATATTTTTTTTTCAATTTCAATTTAATTTTTTAAGACTGTTGTGATTTGTTTTTTATTGTGTCTAGATAATAATTTTTTTTCTGTCAGTTTTGTAATTAATTGTATATCTGATATAATTTATTGTATTGATTGCTTCTTTTAATCTTCTGTTTTGGTTATTTTTTTTCATTTTCCCAAATTATAGCATTTTAAATATCAAACCTGTCGTTTTTATTATACTGTGATTTGCTAGTGCGGTAACCATTGTATTTTTAATATTTTTACATTTCGAAATGACCTAGTTCTAAGTTTAAGAAGAACTGTTGGAGGAAACTACAGGAAGGTATAGGTAGGTGAAATGGTTGGGATATGCTAGCCAAAATGCTGCCTTCCAGGAGCGTGGTAGAGGAATAGAAGAGTGCGAGCTCATCACTGGAAGACTTCTGTTTCAGTTTCGATTTTAATGGCGGACATTCCTATTAACCTCAAAGTAAAACATTTTTCCGTGGGCGTGGCCTTTTTGGCTTCATTTTTGCTTTCAAGGAGAGTAGGTTTATGCAAAGGTTTATGCATAGGGTTATGCATATCTTCCATTGGAAGAACTGAAAATGATTATAAAATCAACAATGTCCTCACAAGATAGATAAATTGTCACTGTTATGATGAATTTTATTATATAATTTCCCTCCCTTCATTTGATTACAATTTTGAAAGTTTATTTTGTAAATCACATTTTTTTTCTTTAATTTTTTTCACATTTTATATGAAATTTCCGAGTTGGGTGCTTTGGAAGAACTCTTGGAGAAAACTATAAGAAGGTATAGTAACAATGGTGATAGGTGAATTGGTAGGGATAAGCTAGCAGAAAAAGTAAAGCCAAAATGGTGCCTTCCAGGGGCGTGGCAGAGGAATAGAAGAGATGCGCTCAATGGCGGACATTGCTATTAATCTCAAAGTAAAACTTTCTTTCGTGGGCGGGGCCTTTTTGGCTTCACTTTGGCATTGAAGGAGAGTAGGGTTATTCCACGCCACTGGAAGAACTGAAAGTTTTTTTTGAAATTAACAATGTACTTTCAAGATAGAACACTTGCCAGTGTTATGATTCAATAATGTTCAAATTAAAATTAATATTTTTTTTAAAGATTATGTATGTGAACGTGTATAAGAGAACAGCCAGTATATTTGGTTAAGAACTGAAATTTAAAATTGAAAGTATATAAGTGTATATAAATCAGCATGATAAATTGTTATTACTTGAATACCTTTCCAAATAATATTTAATATAACATAGCTTCCAGAGTATCAAAAGGAATGATATATCGATAGTAGGCCATCGAATATAGTTCCAAAGAGGAATGGCAAAGGCGATGATTTAATTCATCGGAAATTGTCTAGGAGGCGGTAGGAGTGGGGCATAAATTAGTTCCCCCCCCCCCTAAGGGTTATGAAAACCCCAACAAATTAGTCACATTAATCTCAGCTCTTCTCAAAAAGCTGAGTTATTGCCGAAAAACAGGAGTCCATTATAACGGATTACCGTAATCTTAGCTACCTTACTCCTAGCGGAATAATTACCTTTTATAACAAATGATTTAGCCATGTTTCAGTATCAAAACATTATTTCTTCAACCTTGAAAGAATATTTATTAAACAAATGATGGAAAAAAGTATTGTATTTCATTGGAACGTAATTCCTGTACCTCACAGTATATCGAAGCTGACCTTGATGCTTAAAACTTTATTCGTTTAAATTAACAATTGATAAAACAAAAAAAAATGCGCCAAGAACGTAGGCCCTTTTTATCCTCTCACAAGTAGTGATGGGTATAAGTAGTAAGAATATGGGTGAGCTGGTGCACTTCCGTGGGGAGCCAGCATTTTGATGACGTCATACATGGCGGGAGATTTGAATTTAAATATTCGGCTCGACCAACCCTTAACCACTCACGTGGTCCGTCACGTGACCAGTCACGTGATCATTAGGCAGCCAATCGGAGGCTAGTATTTGATCACGTGACCCCCTGGGCCCTGTTTCATAATAAAGTACAAACTAATACTATTAGTCTTGTCGATTTAACTTAATACAATTACACTGGCTTGTACAATAGTAACTTGTACTTTAGTACTTTTTAACTCCTGTAATATCACTAATAGTCCCCCCTTTTATGAAAAAAATAAGTATTAGGGTAATTAACACGTTGTTTTGATACTTGTATTTTGAACTAATACTATTAGCTTTCATTATGAAACAGGGCTCTGGTGGGGGATTTAACTTTAAATTTAGTTCGACATAACCTTAACCAGTCACTTTCTAATATTTTCTCCAAATCTTATTGAACTGTTCTTTGACAAAAAACAACAGTTCCTAACAATAAAGAAATCAAATATTTCATCAATCATGAAAGAAAATAGTTCATAAAACAAGCGAAAGAAATCCGTCAGAGAAGACTATCCTATTAGTTTTCCTTCCTGTTAGTTTTTAATATGTGATAAAAATAACCAATATGAAAACTACAAAATGATTTATTAATCACGCCAAAAATTCTATGATTTCAAAATATATTATTTTTCAAGCTATTTCTATATCTGTTTGATCTAACTGAGTGTTAAAGCCATCTCAAATTGACTATGTATTTTTGTTGGAAAGCTTAAAAAGAACAAAACCAACTAGCAGGTTCGGATATACATATTTATTTGGTTAATCTAAACATTTGAAAAAAAAATTAATTAAAATGACAAACATATTGTAGGGCTAGGTTTATAATTTTAATTTTATCTGATTATTTATCTTTTTTAAAAAATGGAAAAACACAGCATCTAATTACACAAACTTAGCAATTTAAGCTTAAATAAAACAATTAAAAATTCATATAATAAGCTCTATCCAACTCAAAAAACTAGTAACATGTGTTGCCTCTTATTATTCCAGAAAATGCTCCGAATAGAGAGGGCCAACATATCACCTTTACAAGGAATTTACTTATATTTATAAGCTGATTTGTAAATTTAATACATAAATTTAAAAAAAAAGTATTGAACAAAGTTATCTTTTTACGAAAATTAAAACCATTTCCACGTTCTTCTGGACCAAACGATTTATGAATTACGCCAGAAATTCTATGATTTCAAAATCTATTATTTTTCAAGCTATTTCTATATCTGTTTGATATAACTGAGTGTCAAAGCCATCTTAAATTGACTATGTATTTTTATTGGAAAGCTAAAAACGAACAAAACCAACTAGAAGGTTCGGATATAAATATTTGGTTAATCTAAACATTTGAAAAAAAAATTTAACTAAAATGAACAAAAGATAAATAAACTTAAAATAAAAAGGCCTTTTAGATAAAAATAAAATTATATACATAAATTAAGAAACAAATTTACAAACAATACATATACATAATAAATATTGGTCGAAGAAAGGTTGATCCACTCCGATAGGTCAGAGTGTTGCTTGTCGAGGTGTCTAGGTCGCAGCTCTGTAGCTAAATACACCGCTGCAATTTTTAAACTGGTCCAAAGTTGGTGCAATGGATCATAAACAGTCGAAATGTCCCAAAAGCCAAGATGGCCACACTGGCACTTATTAAGGGCAGACAAGGTCTAGTTTTTTTAATGTATTATGCCAGCCGAATAATTGGCAATAATTTATATTTGACCCAAAGCCCAGAAACGTATAACATGTCTGGTTCCGGACTGTAATGTTGATTAACAAACTCAAAAAAGTTCAATAAATAACATCAAATGAACGCATACAGGGCTGGTTACAAACTATCGGGGCCACTAATTTGCCGGAACTGCTTTAAAACCGAAGATGGTTGACCTGTTGCTAGGCGACGTCTTAGGAACGGTTATCAACCCTTAGCAACTGTCTCTATTACTAAATTATAACAACACAAATATAATTACATATATTTCTTTTCAAATAACTACATTCCAATAAAAATAAAAATAAATGTAACAAAATTAAACATTAATACTAACTAATTACTATTTACAATAAAGTACAAATTACTTATAAAAATGGCTTTGATTCAACCTTATCTAGTTCCACCCATCCCTACAGCCAACCTAGAAGGTTGAAATGGCAGTGGCCAAGAGACTTCTGGAGTTCTGGCAATGGTCAGATTCTCCACTCAAGTTAAGTGTTTGCGGCTTTAGCGCACTTGCTCAGCCTGCATTATTGGCTCATTACCAAAGATGCGGCGAGAGGGATGCACTGGGATCTTATGAGCTCTGCTCTGCCCCTCACACGTGGGGGATAGAGTGGGCTCAGGGATCCTCAGGTCGATTGTGTTAATATTCTATATATTATTTTAT
>NW_027115801.1:383916-393804 GCF_000696795.3 Halyomorpha halys | reverse complement strand
CCCACAACTGTGTGGCAGATTGTAATATCTATCAATAAATAAATCTAATTTTTTTAATTAAAAAAAAATTAGCTAACATTGTTACAAGAATTATTAACCAAGAGGCCCTTTCACGATTTATTTTTGTAAAATAGTCTCTAATGACATTCCTTGTGCTGTCCCAGGGCGTTTGTACAACGGGCGTAAAAGCTAAAGTTTTTAAATATATATAGAAAAATTAAACAAAAAAAAAGAAATTGACTAGCAGTTCAACAATCATCCCCTTTCACAATTCGTCAAAATAACTAGAGACTACAAAACAGCCAATGTATTGACTCATGTTGTTGGTAAACAAAATAGAACAATGCATTAACTGTGCTTGTATAACCCTTTTAACGAAAAATAGAACTTACAAGACACTAGTGGCGAAATGGGGAACTAAATAAAAATAACATATTCGTTTTGAACAACAGATTATATATATTTTGAAAGAAGAGCTGTTCTTACCAGACATTAGTCGATCTTACTCTGACCCCTACTCGCCATGTCTATTGAGAAGGTAGATCCATAAAGAATTACTTATATTAAAGGTAGCACAGAGATCAGGCGCTGTGCTACTAACTCCAAGGAACTGGTTCGAATCCGACTGGGGTAGATAATTATTTATTCTGTTACACAAACCGTTAGTCAACCATGTGGGTTCGAGAACTCACCTGGAGTCTACTCAGCCTCGCAATTCCTCTTACTAAGGTACTCTTGGTTGAGCGTAACCTTAAAATCGCCTCCTTGTATAACCGTTTTTTCTAAAAAAAAATATTTCTTACAAAGTAATGAACCCTTGCCCTTAACCTGTTAAAGTTAATCCTAAAAATGATCCTAATCATGGGTAGTAGTTCTCATTATTCTGACCTACTGCTATGTATCGAGGAATTAGCCATGATTTCAACAATATGTCGTTTATTAAGGTGTTTCGTCATCTGCCCCTGATCAGGGTATCCTTCTGGGAAGCTTTTAGCATCCTCGGATGTGGAAACATCTGTATTAAGTTTTTCACATTACCAGAGGCCCCTGAGAAAATTAGATTTACTAACCTTTAAGTATCGAAGCAGAAAATAGGTTAGGACGAGGGACCAGAATCAAATTAACCAGGCAGATCCTTGTCCAGGAAGTCCATTTTTTTGTAACACATCCTCGGCCCTGAGGAGGGGCACGTCTGCCTCGGGAGTCTTCGGACATCGATAACCAATCAGAGAAGAGATTTAAAAATAAGGTAACGCCCTAAAAGAGAAGTGGGAGGAAAATACAGAGAGGGAATTCACAAGAGAAGACAGGGACACTCAACAGGAAGGCGCAGACGAGTAAGGACCTGATTCAGAGGATGCGCTTCGAGCACACCAAGGCCAGGAGGCCTGTACATCCCTGATGAAACAGAAGACACCCACGGCACTACATCCCACGGCATCAGCAGCTATTAACTAATAAGCAATCATGTAATAATTTATATTTTATGGCAACCTTTATCTGAATCATTTGAATCATTTTAATCATAACCAATTGTAAATAAATACTTAGTTTCTTTATGTAGTTTATATATTATTATATAACCCAATATATCACTCTTTATTAAACTATATAATTAATGGTAAGAACAATTTATAAATATAAAGGTATTTAATTGGTAAATTGGTAAACACACAAACAGCCTTTGGAAAGGAATCCAATTATAATAATAGTTTTTTAGGACTCAATTTATAATCAATTAATTAATTCATTTTTGGATAATTGCCTTCAGCGATTATCCTGGCATCCCAAGTAAATCTGCTACTAGATCATAGCACTACTTACTACTACTATCTGGACATTCGGTGTGGATCTTTGGGGTTACTCTAAACCTTCGAATTCCTTTTGTCTCTAACCTTTACAATCCTTCGTAGAATCCTTATTGCTCCTTACTTTTTCACAAATAATATCATCCATAATGATGTTACCGTTCCATATGTAACCGATCTAGCCCGAACCCGATATTATTCCTTCCATTAAAAACTCCCTAACCACCCAAACCCACTAGTTTCTAACCTTGCTTCCTGTGCAATTCCTGGCAATCCACCGAGGCATCTGAAAAGAAGGTGGCCTCAAAACCTTCTAATGTAAAAGTGTTTTTAAAGTGCTACCTTAGGTTAGTTTTTCTAAATGCCTGTATTATACCATTATAATCTTACATAAATTTACTAGATGTATTTTTATGTAAATTACAATAAATAAAAAATGGATATACTCTTCAACTGGTTCGTTTGTTTATGTTACTATATATACTAAGGTAGGTAAGGTAGGTAAGGTAGTACTTTTTCCTTTAAATATACTATTCTTTTAATAATATATACGTATAATTGAATAAAAAAACGTTTTTGCTCTCAAAGAGTCGGGAAAATAGTTAATACTTCACATTTATGGCTTTGAAGGAGTGTGTATTTTTTGTCACTGATACGTAATCTCATACATCCCCAACTAGCTTTATGACATTGTAAGCTATCTTCTCCGTTTACAGCCCCGCATGTCTAATAAGGTATTTTCTTATTTATATCCTTTATATATGTATATATAGTTGACCGCAACCCTGACCATCTTCCTATACATAAATCCTTTATAGCTTCATTGTCATCGGCTTCTTCGTAAAATTTATGGGGCAGTTCCGTTTCTAGAGAACGACTCCAGCCAGTTCCATCCACTTCTCTTTGACTAACCACCCCTTCTCCATAAATGTATATTAGAAATACCAAGTCACTGGGCAAGTTGTTGATCATCAGTTAAGACTTCCATTCGAATTGAGTGGAAGAAAACACAAGGAAATGAGTTGTATATAGTAGTCTAAATTGTACATAAGTTCTCTATAAAGCACTCAAAGAGATTAAATAAAAACAGAATTACAATCAAATAATTGAAATTATATATATCTTATCTTACCGAAAATAAAAAAATAGCAAAAATATTAGACTAAATCTCTTATAAATCAATGTAGGAATATTTAGATACCAACTCACAAAGTATCTGAAAATTTCATCAAAATTCGATTAACCAGTGTTAAGGGATCATCCCGTAAATTTTATTCTCAAACAACAAAAAATCAAAATTAAAAGATAGGTAATTGTTTATTTAACAAAAATATGCAGAAATGTTTTTTGTTAAATGAGAATAAGGCATTAAAAAAAAGCATAACTTAAACGGAAGTTATACTGATCGCTGTAATATGTAAAATTTGTTTTATCAATTTATTATTTTAATATAATTTAATTTCTTTTCATTTTCTGATATGGTGTGAATAAACTTGTTCATCGCTTTAACATTGTCATTAATATTACTCTTAACTTCATATTTTATTGAGATAGAATGTAATATTACACAATTAAATCATTTTATATTAACAAAACCTATTTCATCAAATAGAACATGAATCAAAACATTCGAGACAAAATGATAGTAATCTTTTTTAAATATGATGATTCATTAAGTTAAGTATGTTTAAATAAATAATAATCTTCATTATCTTCTTTAAGAATATAAGCTAAATAATAAATGAGTTAAACAAAAATGCCTATTTTGAGCAATATATATTTGTTTTGAGGAACATAATGAAACCTAGGCAGAGCGAAACCAACTTGAAGAAATCATTTCATGGCATATCTTGGATCTCTTCAGCTCGTACAAGAGCCCAAGGGGAGAAAAAAGGCAGTTATTTCACCCCAATTTTTGATTGCTTAATTGAAAATTATGTAAAATTACTAGTCAAAATTGATGAATCTGACAAGTATAGGTAAGAGGAATAAAAAATAGCGGCTGTTTCAAAACGATAAAAATAATTAATTTTTTATTCGAAGCTAATAAAAAATCTAAGAGAGTATCATTTAAAGTAGAGTAAATTTGCTAAAGTGTAAGCCCGAATAGAGCTATTTACGTTGAATATATCTAGAATTTAGAGTAAAAACTCGAAATATAGTTTTTTTAAAAAGCAATATCTCTAAAATAAAAATGTTGTACGGAACGTTCTGAAAGATCAGTAGTTACTAAATTTATTTTGAAAAATCTATATCTCAAAAACCATTGAACGTACAGATGTTTGTTAGCACTCAAATAAAAGCTAGTGTAATGTACTATAAAGTAGTATATGACATTGAACTTCGTAGGGATTGTAGTTTCCGTGATATTTCCTAGAATAAATTTATTTATAGTTGTTCTGACAAATTTTCATTTGTCAAATTTATATTCTTATGCGAATATTATAAAAACAACGATCCCTACGAGGATATGTGTAATAAACTACTTTATAGTAAGTCTAATCCTTTATTTTGAGTGCTACCAGATATATGTGCGTCTTATGGTTTTAGAGATATATTTTTTAAAAAATTCAACATTTTATACGAACAAGTAGAAATTAACATTTTGTTAGTTTATTTTATCGAATATCTTCATAAAAACTACTAATCATACAAAGCAAAAAGTTATGTACTATTTTATAGTAAATTTAACTAACTATAATTTGAATGCTGGCAGACATCTGTACTTTCAATGGTTTCTGAAATAAAGTTTTACATAAATCAAACTTATTGTCCGAACAACTAACAACCGAAAACAATAAATGGATTTATTTTAGGAAATATCGTGAAAACTAATATTCCTACAAAGTTAAAGGTAATGAACTACTTTATAGTACATTACATTACTATAGTACTTTAATTTAATTGCTAATAAATATTTGTACGTCACATAGTTCTTGAGATATAAATTTCTCAACATAAATTAACTAACCACTAATCTTTCAGTACATTTTTATGAAATGTTGCTTTTTTAAAAGGCTATATCTCGAGAAATTTTGGACGTAAATAGCTCTTTTAGGGCTAATATTTCAGTAAATTTACTCTGCTTTAAATAATGTTCTATTAGATTTTCTAGTGTTGTTGGTATTTTTTAAGATATAGAGCTCCGAATGAAAAATTAATGTTTTTTAAGGTTATGAAACAGCCGCCATTTTTTATTCTCCCTACCTATACTTGGCAGACTCATCAGTTTTGACTAGTAATTAGGCATTGTCTAAATTAAAGTAATCAAAAATTGGGGTGAGATAACTGACTTTTTTTCTTCCCGGCTCTTGTACTAAACCACATTATAGCAGTAACCTGAAGTGGCTCGTCTCTTCAGATTACGAATATGCTCCTATTTTATTTATATTTTATCATTTATTTATTTTTTATTTAACTATTTTTATAAATCATTTAAAATTAATTGCTCATAAGATATTATTTTTAAAGGACGTGATTGAAATATAACAATGACATGAACAGAAAAATATTATCACACACAGAAAAACATCATTCACAAGTTTTTTTTTTTTTCGGTTTAAAAGAAACTTAATATTGGTATTGACTTACCAATTAGCGAGCTCAGAGGTCCCTTCGGTGTTTCGAGATCCAAAACTAAAAAATATAACAATAATAAAAATAATATCACATAATTTTAACATTTTTTTAAATTAATTAATTTTTATTGTAAAATTTTATTCAACTGAATTCAATTTCTTACTTTTTACTTTGTTTTTTTAAAGGATTCATCTTTTATTTTATAATATTAATCAAAGAGATTAATATAACTTCAAATTATATTGATTCAACATTTTTTTAAATCATACTTATAAAATAATGACATAACAAAATTTTATTTTATATATAATATACATACATATATATGCAATGCAATATGTTTATTGTAAGTAGTGAAAAAATTGAAATTATTATTTTTTTTTATTTTATTTATTTATTGATATTTACAACTGTATAAAAAAATACAACCAGTAAATTTGATCATAATGACATAATGATATGATACAGGATGTAGAAAAATTACCCAGTAGCAAAACTCTAAAAACAGTTCACAATATAAGGTCACGAGGCCATCTTCTTTTCAGGCGCCTCGGAGGAATGCCAGGAATAGAAGAGGAAGCAAGGTTAGAAACTAGTGGGTTTGGGTGGTTAAAAAAAAAATGAAATAATGAATAAAAAAGGAATTTGAGTTCGTGGTGAAATATCAAATTGTATTTTTGTCGAAAATATAAAATACGAGGTGTGGCAGAAAGATAATGAAACTGGCAACACTGCAAGCGATCTGGTAACCGTGCGCTGTATCAGTACCATGTCGTAACTCAGCGCGTTTCAACTCCTTCCGTTATTTTTATTACTGCTATTAGTCACAAAGTTTGCTCAAGTTTTTCGCTGGCACGAATCATTTTTGAAAGGAAAACAACACGTTGAAGATGAACTACGATCAGGGAGGCCTTTAACTCCGAAAACATAGAACGTGTGAACACTCCTGTGAGATTAGACCGTCGTTTAACATTAAGAATGTTGAGTAAACTCGTAAATTTGAACATATTTACCGTTCATCAAATTTTGACTGAATATTTGCACATGCAAAAGTTCTGTGCCAAAATGGTGCCGAAAAACCTCAAAATTCAGCAGAAGTACATTCGAAAAAACAAATGCCTTGATTTTCTTGACAGAATCGCTAATGAGCATGTTTTTTTTAGCCGTATGATCAAAGGTGATGGATGAATGATTGATTTTTAATACGATCCTGAGACCAAGAGGAAAATTGAAGAGTGGCATGGAGCAAACTCTCCTCGACCAAAGAATGTGAAAACCTTTTTTTTTTTTTTGCAGAAGGGGAATTGTCCACAAAGAATTTGTTCCTCCTGGATAAACTAACTTTCCTATAAAGACGTCCTTGAAAGGCTAAAAAAAAAAGGATCATTCGCGTGAGACCAGACATTGCAGACAAATGGGTGCTCCATCATGACAATGCTCTATGTCACAATGCCCTCTCCATGAGTTTTTGACCTCAAAAGGCGATCCTGTGGTTCCCTATCCCCCTATTCAACGAACCTGTGACTTTTTCCTAAACTGAAAAATGTCCTCCAAGGACGAAATTCATACAAAAGAGTGTAACGGACATGCTTAAGACCATACAGGTTGAAGACTCCCAGCGCTGCCTACCAATGGTTAGGCTTACTTTTCTACCACTCCTCGTATGCACTTAAATACTATTTTTTTTTTAATAATTTATTTATTGATATTTACACCTGTATACACATATATACAACAAGTAAATTTGTTGTAGGTGACATAGTGACATGATAAAAACATATGGAGAATCTACCCACTGATAGAACTCCAATTACATTTCTAGAGGAGAAGATCTCGTGGGCATCTTCTTTTCAGACGCCTAGGAGGATTATTAGGTAATGAAGGAGAAGCCAGGTTAGAAACAAGTGGATTTGGGTGGTTGAGAAGTTTATTATGGAACGAACGGTATCTGGTTCTGGCCAAATCGACAACATATGGAACATTGAGGTCCTGATGAATGACTTGATTTGTGACAAAGTAAGGAGCATTAAGGATTTTGGACTTCTGGAGGAATTTGATGGTTTAGTGGAGCCCCAAAGCTCAACTCCGTATGTCCAGATAGGCCTTATAATAGTCATGTAGATCAGTCTTTTGTAAGGGATTGGCAATTTAGACCGTTTGTCTAGTAAATGTTGCAATAGTCGGAATCAACGAGCAGTTTCTTGTCTTTTTAGTCTTGTAAGAGGATTCCATGTCAGTCGTTTGTCGAGATGTAGTCCTAAGTAACGGATCTGTTCGACAGGAATAAGTGGGGTATTATTAAAGGATATTTTAATATACTAATTTAATATGTAAATTTAATGTTTTATTTCAATTATGTTAAAATTGATTTTAATTTTTAATTATTGGGTTGTAAAATAAGTTCTTAGTGTTTTTTATCTGTTATTTGAATAAAAACTACTTTTTTATAAACTACTATTTCTTGTAAATATTGTAAAAAAAACTATATGACCTATTTTAATCTATTACATGTTACCATCTTTCAGGTAATTTTTTAATTCCGTTCTCCCAGAACTTCTCAGAATTTTGCGCAATGAACTCCTCTATGTGCGTTGGCTATATAATGTATTATCTCCTCTGACAAGGTTACAGCAAGATCTCTTCAGTTTAGTCTATTTCTTGTGAAATTATAACTTGATGACTGTTTTGACTGGATCTTCCTCAAATTTTAAGTTATGAAGGGATTAGATCCAGGTCTAGGTAATATATCAGAAGGGGTTTAGTTAGACAAAGTAATATTGAGAAACATGCATATATTAAAATAGAATGGAATAACTTGTGAAAGGGGGAGACCGATAATAATACAATGAGGTTAGTTTGGTAATTAATAATTTTGATATGGGGAAATGAAGTAGTCTATAGGTGAGATATGATGAAGATTACTATTTGGGTTGGTAGAAAAGATCTTACTTGTGTTACTGGGTGCTCGCTGTTACTCCCATATGTCGTGGGCCACCTGATAGATGGTGTGCCGCTCCTGCTGAACGGGAAAAGATGGCCATTCTCTGCTGCTCCGTGTACCACGCTCGATGCTAGAGGTACTTAGCCAGACATACTTAGTTGGCCGTGGTACCAAGAAGTAGGGGATCCTTAATCCTTAATTCTTCCACCCTCAAGAGCAAACCTCCATTCCCGTTGGCCCTCTTGGTGTCTAATTATCCGCTTACACTCTAGGTAGTGCTGGGTTTCGTTTATCCTAGTGGCCTATGGCGCCCCCTTTAGTATTTATGAATCTACAGTCTCGCTGTATACAACTTCCTGATGATTTTATTTTAAAAAACAAGTGGTAATTATGCGTGTTAAAGTGAAAAGCTTCTATAAACCCTTTCAGGAGTAAGCTGACATACAACCCTAAATATTTAATTTTTAATGGACATATGGAGTTGAGCTTTGGGGCTCCACTAAACCTCCGAATTCCTCTCGTATTCAATCCTTACAATCCAAAATCCTTCGTAAAAACCACAATGCTCCTTACTTTCTCACAAATAAAATCATACATAAAGACCTTAATGTTCCCTATGTAACCGATCTAGCCCGAACCAGATATCACTCCTTCCATTATAAACTCCTTAACCACTCAACTCCCCTAGTTTCTAACCTTGCACACACTTCCATTCCTGATAATCCTCCGAGGCCCCTGAACAGAAGATGGCCACGAGACCAGCTAATGTAAAATGTCATTCGAGTGCTACCAATGGGTAGTTTATCTACACGCCTATAACACTCCAATTTAACTTAGATCAGATTTACTAAATGTATTATAATGTACAGTTGTAAATAGCAATAAATAAATATTTAAAAAAAATATTCTACTAAATATATAAATATGTGACGTTCCAACCAAGCTCTTCCAGGTCAGGGCGCGGCTATTCTGACACACCAAGAAATAGGGTTTCCACTGAAAAATAAAATATGGGATAGCTGGCAGTCCATGTGGAGTGAAAGTCCGCAAAGCAAGGTAAAAACTCTTTAAAAAAAAACTAACACATAGGCCACATCAAATCGTTTCTACTCACAATAAGTCTACTCATTAAAAATTAAAGAAAAATACAGTGAATTTCATTGGAGTATGTCACAAAAATTGTTTTATGAAAAATCTTATCGTATTCGTTTATAGCGCTGTATGAAACCTTTAAATACCATTCTTCAAAGAAATTAAACATTTGAAATTTTTGAACTTAATATAGTTGGAAGTCTTTTTTTCTCGGTGTCTATTTTTAATATAATCCTCCTCAACTCCTTTACTTTGAATCCAATTCCTGCGTTAATACAATTGTTAGAAATCTGATGTTTGATTTTTTCACCTATATTGCCAACATTGAGATTTAATGCACTTATAAGGATTAAATATTTCAAATAAATTTTTTTTTTTTTTAATTTTATTTATTTGTTGATATTTACAACTGTATAAAAAAAATACAACCAGTAAATTTGATCACAATGACATATGACATGATACAGG
>NW_027115801.1:371771-381631 GCF_000696795.3 Halyomorpha halys | reverse complement strand
TCCAGCAATAAATCGCGGACCAAGGGACCGGAATAAGGAGTCAAGATGGCTATAGGAAAATTTCAAATAAAGAAAAAAATTTTCAAACGTTTTATTTATATCTTCAGTTCTAATCTGTTTAATTAGATCCGGTTTGTGTTTTGGTGCAGTTTATAGAGGCCCAAACTATGAGGAAATTGTCTAGAAGATTAAAACATTTTGTTTTAGAAACCCTGGAAAGGGAACCAAAAACTTACAAAGATGTTTTGGTTTCACCGGATGCGGGACGCTGGTTAGAAGCAATCCAAGAAGAAATGAAAACTATAGAGGATTTCAAAGTGTGGGAAGAAATTTCTCTACGAATAGGTGGGTATTGAAGAGGAAAGAAAACCCTGATGGAGTTAAAGTTTACAAGAGCAGGATTGTGGCAGTTGGGTGCAGACTGGAGGAAGGTGTGGACTATGATTTCTCCCATAGCCGAGTAAATAAATGGGAATCACTAGGAGTGATCTTGGCACTTTCAGTGAAGAGGAGATATAAAGTAAGATTTTTAGACATTAAATCAGCATATTTTAAAACTATTCGTTCTTTTTTTGACCGCAATCCTGACCATCTACTTATATTTAAAAGTTTTTATGTCTTACCTCAGGCTGGAAGGAACTGGTTTGAGAAACTGAAGAGTATTTCCATATCCATGCTTGTTTAAAGGAAAAAATCGACCAGAAGGTCATCATATTGGGAGTTTACGTATATGACTGTCATTATTGGGGAAGATGATAAGGCTATCAGTAAATGTGTAAGCTTGTTGTAGAAGGAGGTAGAAATTCAACCTGTAAAAGAAGAAATATTTCTTGGAGAAGAGGTTGAAGCGACTACCCACAACCCAGATTTGGTGTAGATCGGTCGCGTAGTATTGAAGTTATATCTATTTTGGATTTTTTAATATATTGCTAGGCAAAAAATGTTTTCCAAAATTCGTAATTCAGCGTTCCTTGAGGTTTTAAAACGAATATGAACTTTGCTCCACTACTTAAAAATCTTTTTAGTGCACCTATATTACCACTGTATAGAGATTTACTGCGCCTATAAAACCACTATATAGATTTACTACACCTATATAACTACTATATAGATTTACTGTTGTTAAAATGCCGAAATATTGGTAATTAGGAAAATTTTTCAATTATTTTATTTTGTACCTCCAGTTCTAATCTGTTTAATTAGATTCGGTTTGTGTCTTTTGGTATAGTTAATAGGGCCCTGAACCTTTTCTAAGTTTTGTGTAGATAGGTTGACCCGTGTAGAAGTTATATTTTTTTAAATATATATTATTATTATTATGTTGTTTTTTTTACCGAGATAAGCTCAATAGATATAATAGGGGTATTCATGATGTTATGTTAAATGTAAAATGTTTTATCATGTTAACCCTATTTGAAGTCATGTTAAACGCTAAATGCAAAGCGGATTTTCTCAGCAACTTGTTTTATAAGCCTTTATGTTTATAACCTTTCCTTCCAGAGCCTCATGATATTGTTTACTTCGAATTTGATTTAAGTTTCAGTTTTGATTTAAGAAATTTATTACAACATGCCTAGAGTGAGTGAAAAGTGGAATTTGTATGAAAGTTTAGCTTATGAGTGTCTTATTGATCTTCAAACTTGTGATGTAGAGAATGAAGATGAGCTAATTGACAACTGTATCGAAAGTATTTTCCATGTTCTATCATTCAGATATGCAGTTCCTTTTCTTAGGGGATCAGTATTAAAATCTACGCACTGGAGATCTTCGGTATCATCAAACTTGGATGAAGATAGGTTTAAATCTCTTTTGAGAGTGAACTACTTTCAATTTAAAACTATTATACAAGAAATCAAAGGTTGTTATTATGTCTATAAGCCACTTTTTTAGTATTTATTGTATTAATGAACCCATTATTCTCCTATCTTCAAACCTTATGTATTGTTTAAGAATAAAATCACTTATTTTCAGTAATTTCTTTGAAAAAATTAACAAGAATATATAGCATGTTACATGTCAGATAAAAGTTAATTTAAATAGGTACAAAATGTTTCTACCTTAATCATGAGTGGAGCTATTTGTATTTAAAAAACTAGCCATTAACAATTAAGAAAACTATAGAGCTAAATACTATATATCCACTTTTTATGAAGTATAATTGCTCTATTTAATCAATGATACATAAATAATAATAATATATACATAAGTAAGAATACATACATAATTATAAATATTTTTAAGTTCAATTATTTTGTCAATCGGACTTCTTTAAAAGCTCTAGTTTTAATATTTTTAATTAATTTTTTTTTGTATTTTGATTTTACGAAGCTGCAATCCTTTCCTTTTCAGATTCAAATCGCTCCCTATCCAACACAAGGCGGTCTGCTAATACTTCTTCTGTTTTTTTTTCCGTTGTATTATTAAAGTTATCCATTGTGATTTGATAACAGGGGTATGAAATAATAACTAGCACAAACACGAAAGAACTAACCTGACACAACAAACAAAAGTGGTGGCGAGCTCAACTGGTCTTTTGTGTGACGTGATTCTCCATTTAACAGACCAAGTAACAGACTTTCAGCCATGTTACATGTTATTTCGTTTTACCACGGCAAAAGAAGGCAATTTTTTTCCATTTAACATGAGTTTTTCCATTTAACATGTTTTAACATGTTAAACTAAAGATCATGAATACCCCTAATAAACACTTGAATAAATCATGTGTAATTAAAATTGAATGTGTAAATAAGCTAATTAAAATAAAGTAAAGTAAATAAAATTAATTCATATAAAACTGTATCAAATTAATCTGTCTACATACCTAAATCTCGAAATTTATAAACATTGTAGGGTTATTGATATAAGATAATTTGAACGGGACAATTGTAATTTCTATCTAAATAAAATAATTTTCAACGACACAGTCGAAGTACAATTAACTGATTTCTGGGACAATTAACCCTAATGCATTGACAATGAGTTATACTAGACCATTTCCCTCTAGCCGATGTGGGTTTGTTGGTTTTGATTAAATCAATTTGGATAAACGGTTTTCCACTTTCCACAAAACAGGACATTGTCGTAAATTGTCTGCTTTTAGAGGATCAACTTTTCCACCAGTTCACAATTTGCAGGGCCATTCGACATTGGAAACAAAGGAGCCGAAATATACAACGGCATGCTTTTGTTTGTCGTGTTCGTTTCGAGATATCCTTATTCATTTTAATAACAGCCACAATGGGTTTTATTGGTTTTATTATCGAAACTGAACTCCGAAGTAATAAATTGATAAAACCGTTTTAGAGGGGATTCAATAAATACCCTCCAATTTAATTATTACTATCGTGTGAATCAGCGTTGTTTCTATGATTTTGTTAATATAATTTCTTGATGCTCGGTTCTGAAACCCATAGTAAATCTTTAGAAATCAATCTGTCCATTTATTTAACATAAACTTATCACTTAAACGTTTCGGTTTTTTCCGTTATCCTCCACTCTGTACATAACTACCCCAATTTGTCAAAAACTGATCCACATTGATCTTTTAGTCATTTTTCATACATGTAATAAAAACGTACGTAAATGTAGAAATGTCCTTAATTTACTATTTTTTTATTTCTTTTTTATAAATAGCTATTATAGTCAATTAGATATGGTTATGACGTGCTTTTGATGTTCATGAAAAAAAGGAAGGTTAATGTTGCTCTAATATAAAACTTTTTTTATTTTTTATTTTATTTATTTATTGATATTTACAACTGTATAAAAAAATACAACCAGTAAATTTGATCATAATGACATAATGGTATGATACAGGATGTAGAGAAACTACCTAAAAACAGTTTACAATATAAGGTCACGAGGCCATCTTCTTTTCAGGCGCCTCGGAGGATTGCCAGGAATGGAAGAGGAAGCAAGGTTAGAAACGAGTGGGTTTGGGTGGTTAGGGATTTTATTATGGAAGAAATAATATCGAGTTCGGGCTAGATCGGTTACATAAGGAACATTTAGGTCTTTATGGATGGTTTTATTATTAACAAAATAAGGAGCATCGAGGATTTTACGAAGGATTTTGGATTGTAAAGATTGGATACGAGAGGAATTCGAAGGTTTAGTGGAGCCCCAAAGCTTAACTCCGTATGTCCAGATGGGCCTTATTATTGTCATGTAGATCAGTCTTTTGTAATGAGTTGGAAGTTTAGACCGTTTGTCTAGTAAGTGCTGTAATCTAATATAAAACTAAATAAAAATATAAGGTCCTTTGCATACAGGGCGGGATGTGCGAGTTGAAAAACTTAAACAACAGTGAAGAGTAATATGACTTCATTCTTACATATTTACAAATACTACATAGTTCTTCTTGTTGTCTGGGGCTTTAAGGCGTGTTTCATTTATATTTATAATTCTATTTCACTTTATTTTTCTCTTTAAATAATTTCGAAAAAACATTTAAATTACATCTTTTGGTATTTTTTATTACGCATAACAGATTTTCTGGTTTAAATCTTATTCAAAAGGCCATTCCTTTTTAAGAAAACTAAGACCATTTCCACGTTCTTCTGGTCACCATTCAGAGCATCCGATACACTCGGTCCTACTCCCAATCTACTCAAGTTCGCTGAATAGAAATGATATTTCTCAAATATGTGACTGATCGTAAGTGCACTGTTGCAGTATTGACATTTTAGCTTTGGCTGCTTACTGATCAGATATCTGTGAGTTAAACTCGTGTGATCTATTCTCAATCTGGCTATAGCTACCTCCTCCCTGCGATTGGAACGGTATGATGTGGTCCATGGTTTAGTGTTTTTTTTTATAGTTTTTAATTTGCTTGGTGGTACATATACTACTACATAGTTTAGTGGTTACAGATATTTCTCTCTGACTTGGCTTTTCAGAGTTAGAAAATATGTAAACTTTAGGAGAGGGGATAGGAAAAAGGGGAAGAGTGTTGGACCAATCAGGTAATTTAGGAAATCAGGCGAGGCCTAGAGAGCCAATGAAATTAGATATAAATATCTTGGGGGGTGGAGAAAAGGGCGTATGACTAGGAGGATGACGTATGATGGACTTAATTAAACATAAAATAGTTAGACAGAGGCGAGTCCATTGTGAGATGGCAGCCTGTACTTGCTTAAGTGTCAAGCGTTTTCGTTCATGCAGTGATATAAATTACTGACACCTCATTTGAACAATGAAAGGTCAGTTATTACACATTATACTCAGTTAGGGCCAAACGTTCAGAGGAAAAACTATTTAGCTAATAGAAGACTATTTATAATAATAGTCCCTGATTTTTAACCCTGATGAAACCCTACACAGTGAGGCGAAACGTCGGAAAATAAATAGTTGAAAACTATTTTGTTTTTTACCACAACCATCTTCTTTATATTTTGACAAATAAATAATGTTACATAATTTTTCATTTAGTGCTAAATATTTTCAAGACTATTTACTCTATGAAAAAGGTTATCATTTTAAATTGAATCCTCCCAGAGGTCATGTAATGAAGATGTAACCCCCTCAAATTCAGCCAGCGAATTCCAAACTTTTTCCCCTTTGTTTAGCTGAAACATTTTGTGGCATCCGTATCGAGCTAAAAAAAAATGCCTAAGCAATTATCTTTAGAGCGATTAAATATATTAACAAAAAAATATGAAATGCTGTGTAAAGAGTAAATCTTAGAATTCGCATTTTATTTGGTGTTTTCATCTTCATTTTTTCTTAAGTCTTTTGGAAAATTCAGAGAAAATTGCATTTCCATGCTTTGTGAAACGATGTATAAAGCGATATATACAGACTTATGTATTTTTATTCTTTCTAACAAATGCTAATGACATTATATTTAGAAATTTAATTATTAATAAATCATATTAACATATTCTTTACTTAAAGAAGGTTTTATTTCGTTTGATTTCACATTTTTTAAATCTTTTCTTTTCTATAATATTTATGTCAACTTCGCTTTGGTTTTATGTTTTGTACTATTTTATTCTGTATGCAATCTAAGTTTAATTTAAATACGTTTGTTTTAAAATAAAATTTTGAATGGATAATTATTATTCTATTAAAGTTTATAATTCAAATATAACCTCAATATTTCTATTGCATTAAGTAGTATAATAGAACAACTTAATTTTGAACCTCTACCCAGCGTACAGTGGTGGGAAGCTGCCGTTTTATGCAACTTTAAAATATCTTCTGTAACTCTCATGAATTCATATGTTATTCAGGACATTGAATTCAATGGAATGCATTTTTTATTTTTTTTTTATTTTGATAATATTTTCAGGTGTAAAAATATAAATATTAATTATTCCATTATTGTTTCGAATAAATATAAAGTTGTTTTGATTCATAGTAGTAAATTTGATTATTTTTCTCGATTTATTTTGATTATGCTTTCCAAGCAGTCGCCTGACTTCATCCGTCAATGAAATTTACATAAAACTTGTATCCGATATGTACACTTTTATGGGCCTCCTAGGCGTCTGAAAAGAAGATGGCTTCGAGATCTTCTCCTTTAGAAATGTTTTTGGAGTTCTATCAATGGGTAGATTCTCCACATGTTTGTATCGTGTCATAATATCACTTACAGCAAATTTACTTGATGTTTATATATGTATACAGTTGTAAATAATAATAAATAAATTATTAAATAATTATAAAAAAATTTTTTTTTTATAGGTATAGATTGATAGGTGATAAAAAGAGAATACGTTACTAAGGTAACCTTCTGATAATACATTAAAAAAATGAAACCGAAATTCGCTAGCTATATCTTCGTTAATATTGCTCCGCTTTAGATGTATTATTTTTTATCTTTTAGATAATTTTATAATCACATATTCGTGCACATACTACATAAAATATAATTATGTTTTATATTAAATAATAACCTCGCTGTACTTCTATATTAGTATGATAAAAATTGGACCGAGTCAAAAATTTTTGAAAACTATTTTTTCCAGTATTAAATTGAAAGAGACAGTAGAAATTAAAAAAAAAAAAAAAGAAATTTCAAGGAACAAACCTACTTTTGAAGAATTACAATTTTTAAGCTGGCTTTCGTTGGTATTGACTTGGCCGAAATATATATATTTTTTAAATAGTTTAAAACAAAATGACAACGACCAGTAAAAACTAACTTTTTCCCAATGTTGAAATAAACTTTGAGAGATTAGTTCTATGACTCACAAATATTGTTTGATGGGAGAACTTATTACGGTGAATTCGTTTATAGATAGTCAAAGAAACCATGCTCAACCTGATTAGAAACATTTCATTTTGGAGGGGCTCTTCACACTCCCCACCACTGTACACCTAAATCTATATGTGCATTAATGTATCTGTAGCCATCGACCTTGTGTGGTTATGAATTCAATAAACGGGGCAATAATATAAACATTTTATTCTTAATTTAAAAACAATTTTGATCCTTTTTTTTCCCTCAACTTTTATTCTTTAAAATTTTTTCAACGTTTCGGCCCTCAGGCCATTCTCAAGGATACTACTACCTTGCCCCATCTTTAAAATAAATTAATCATTAAAATAATATCATAATAACATTATAAAATTTTGTTTTTAAATAGATTGATAGATTAAGTAACATAACTTTTTCTAAAAAATTTTTTCTTAGATTTACAACCTTTTTTACACAACACTTTTCTTCCTTCACTTATCATTTACAACTTAAAAACAGAACCTACCTTCAACAGGTTAGGACTCTATTATTGTTATCACCTTATCATATAACAATAATTTTTTTATCATTAATTTACATTCCTAATATCATTTAATTAACATTCATTATTAATTATTTTGCTTATAACACAAAAACTTTTAAATATATTTAAAACACATAATTAATTTATTCTTATTTTATATGTATTTTTCTTAAACATACATATACCCCCCCTTTTTTAATTTTATTTTAAACATATTTATTCATCTATTCATACTTTTATCAGTGTATATTTATTCCATATATACATTTGTACAATTTAAGGATTTGAACATTTATTTATTTATAAACTTTTTGTATATAATAATTACATATTTTCAGAATAATGGTGGTTTAGTCCATGATTAATTTATTTTAAAGATGGGACAAAGTCAATTAGTCTCAATTTTGAGATTTTGAAAAAAAAAATTAAATCAATATTAAAGTTAAGGGCAAAGAAATCAGTGTGTAGTTGAAGGAAATAATGTAATTGTTATATAAAAAAAAAAAAAACTTTTTGTAGGTAGTATCCTTGAGAATGACCTGAGGGCCGAAACGTTCGAAAAATTTTAAAGAATAAAAGTTGAGGGAAAAAAAGGATCAAAATTGTTTTTAAATTAAGAATAAACTAAACCAATCTCAAACAAGCATATATAAAATAAACATTTTATTCTCGAGTAATTTTCACAAGAGCTGTTATTAATTAAAATTGATATAATAAAAGATTATTTTCAAGAGAATCCTGCCTATTTGAGACATAAATATTACATTTCAAAATGGATTTCTTATTTTTTTTTTTTTTCATGTCTACTATATTTTCCCTCAAATTCTTTTCAAAAAACTAGGTCGACTTATATTCCAACAAATGCGGTACTTATAAACTTTTCTGAATTCAGTTTGCTCAATGCGGCCCGCGTTGCCTCGCATTCTGCGTACCCTGAATAGAAGGATCTGCTAGGTGTGGGCGAGGATAGGACAGCTTATAGATTGGATTAGAGTAGGACGTAGGAGGAGGATAGAGGATGGTGGAGATGGAGGACCGAACCATTGTAGGGGACACAGGTAGCTGGGGTCCTGTCTGCATAACAATAGCCAACGGCTCCTTCCAATCTGCCTCTCTACAATGTCCTTATCTACTTCGGAATCTTTAAATATATTTTATGTTATCATCCCAATACTATTTGTAATTGAAACCTATATTATTTTATGACATGTAAATCTGAGATAAACATAATGTATAAAAAATAGAACTTTTGGTTTATATAAAAATATATCTCAAGAACTAAATGGCTCCAAATAAAACTAGTTAAATACTCTATTATTTTAAGAGTGGTGGTTTCCATGAAATTCGCCTGTGTAAATTCAAATTGTTCAATTATTGTGCGACGATTTTGGACATTTGTCATCATGTGGTCCAATATACTATGAAATTAAAAAAAAAATGGATCTTATCAAGTTTTTCAATCACTTCCACATTAAAAATATATATAATTATATCACAGGATGTATATTTATAACAATTATCATTTGAAATGAAAAAAAAACAATCTATTATATAAAACCGTCTTTAGTGATCATCGTATAATATATTATTTTACATAGAAACTGCAATAATAAAAATTGTATTTAAATTTAAATCTGTACCGCTACAACCCACAAAGGGTCAGGGATTTAGTACTTTGTAAGGAAATACTGTTACTAAACCAACGATTGCACAAGGAGGTGATTTGGTCAGAATCACGCTCGACCACCAGATTTTTACCCAATTTAAGAGGCTGGGTGGACCCCAGGAGGCCTCCAGGACCCGCAGGAGTTGACTCACGGCTACAGTGTAACATAAAACAATTTTCTGCCCAGCCGGATTCGAACTCGGGTCCTGAGAATAAAAATGGAATAATATATGATAGAAGAAAGTAGAATAAAAATGGAATAATATATGATAGAAGAAAATAGAATAAAAATGGAATAATATATGATAGGAGAAAATAGAATAAAAATGGAATAATATACTATAGAAGAAAATAGAATAAAAATGGAATAATATACGATAGAAGAAAATAGAATAAAAATGGAATAATATACGATAGAAGAAAATAGAATAAGAATGGAATAATATACGATAGAAGAAAATAGAATA
>NW_027115801.1:370681-371721 GCF_000696795.3 Halyomorpha halys | reverse complement strand
GATAGAAGAAAATAGAATAAAAATGGAATAATATATGATAGAAGAAAATAGAATAAAAATGGAATAATATATGATAGAAGAAAATAGAATGAAAATTGAATAATATACGATAGAAGAAAATAGAATAAAAATGGAATAATATATGATAGGAGAAAATAAAATAAAAATGGGTCGTGGAAAATTGAGTTTGTTTGAAAGAATAAACCATTTTGTAAAAAAAAAAAAGTTGCTCTGTTAAGGTGTAAGACTACTATAAGCGGAACAAAAATTGAGTGCAACTTAGAGAAAAAAGATGCATTATGTTGAAGTACAGATTTAAATGCTGGGATAAAGACTTTTATTTAAGATAAAGAATTTATTTGTTTCCCAGCTTACACTATATTGAAAAAAAATAATTCAATATGAAATACAGAATACACGTAAGTTACAGTTATACAATCTAAGTATAATATAAATAATACGAGTAGTACAATTAAATTAACAGTTTTATAATTTATAAAATGTCTCCCGTTAGGACAGGGAGACCTCTTCCTGGTTGTTAATATATTTGTATACAATTTCCTTATATTATCCTTAATTCCTTATCATCCCATTAAGGGATTTGTCTTGATTTTTAAAATATTGTCATTTATTCTTCCTGAAATTAATGTTTCACTATAGTATAATATAATAGAATATATATTTTTTCTGAATTTATCATCAAATAGTTTCACAAAATTTCTACTTTATTAAAATCTAAATAATGATTATTGTGTATGCTATGTTTTGCTAGTGCTGTGGCTTTTATGATTTAGGGATTTTTAATGTTCATTTTATGTTTTTGATTCTACTACTTAAATATTATGTATCTTGCTATGTTCTAGTAGCAGATTATATATCGGGATGCCAGGATAATCGCTGAAGGCAATTATCCAAAAATAAGTTAATTAATTGTTTGTAAATTGAGTCCTAAAAACTATTATTATAATTGGATTCCTTTCCAAAGGCTGTTTGTGTGTTTACCAGTTTACCAATTAAATACCTTTATATTTATAAAATGT
>NW_027115801.1:368405-369721 GCF_000696795.3 Halyomorpha halys | reverse complement strand
AGGTATAGGGGCAGATGACGAAACACCTTAATAATACCCCGGATTGTCAATACATAGCAATCTGTTACCTGATATTTTTTTTTGTATTCTTTGCAATTAATTTTATATAATACAATTGTTTTTGTAATTTGTTTCAATTCTTACTATCTTTTATTTTAGTGATATATTTTAATTTGATTTTTCATTTGTCGGAATAATATTTTGATTTATAAAAACTATGTTTCAGAAAATATTAAATGTCTGCTAATACTTGAAATGAAGCTATGTGAATGTAGTTTAAAATAGTTTATAATTAGTATTTTCAAAGGAGTTGTTTCTATATTATTTTTTCAACTTGAGAAAATTTAAAAACAAAATTAAGAGTTGAAATAAATACAGGTCACACAAAATGTGTGGTATTTTGCTTTGAATGTTATTGACACCATGAATAAGTGAGAAGTTATTTTTTTATATGTACCTATTCCTGAACAAAAGTTTTTTTTAATTTATTTGTTTTTGAAATTTAAAATTGTACAATAAAAATATACACAAGTAAATTTATGTATGTTTTAGAATGTTATTCTTGGAGAGGAATCCCCAATGGTGTTATTTGTGTCATTGATTTAAGAGATATAGATTGATTTAGAAGATTTCGTGGCCATCTTCTTTGAATCACTTTTAAACTTTAGTATCAACGAAGTTGTACAATTATCAGTCGATTATTGATAATTTCGTCAATGAAAGACCGTAAATTTGGTTCAGGCTGAGGTAAGATGGTAATAAAAAACATATTCGCAAAATTATCTTTAACCAGTGGCTTTAAACTGGTTTATAGTGGCACTAAGTTTCTGCAGCTTAAGTGTTATGACTCCGTAATATGTACAGCTTTGTTTTATGCACTGATAAGGTTTAGTTTATTTATTGCACAGATATCAGATTTATGCTTTATTGGTAAGTAAACGTATAAATATACAATATTTTTATTGAAGCTATAAGAGTCTGAACTGAAATGAATTTATACATAAGCTTGAATAAAAGAAATAGCTGCTGGTATGAAAGTTTTACTTTTTACCGATATCTGAAATATATTTAAAGGGGAATATGTTAAGTATATTGAGGAACGGAATACTTGAAATAATTTTATATATATTTATGCGATATATTATAATTATAATTAATGTCATACTTACCTGCATAATATATTGTATATATCTTTTAATGAATTGCAACATAGGTTACAATTTAAAAATCTCCAAAGCAGATTTTAGGTTTTTTGACGTGACAACGTCTTATAAATTAGATTGCAGGGAGTCATGTAGGCAAAAGTGTAGCGTAAC
>NW_027115801.1:366320-367500 GCF_000696795.3 Halyomorpha halys | reverse complement strand
CGTTTAAAATTGTCGGAGACACCAGAGCAAGCCGAAGCAAGGCGGAAGTATCGTCCGATATGAACAGAATAATGGAAATTAATTGTTAAATATAAATATCATTTGTGAAGGAAAATAAATATCTTGATTCAAATATTGTGTGACTATTTTATTAATATTATTATTCCAATATATAGCGTAAAGTTGTCACGTCAGGCGCGTTTTTTTCCACACCACACATTTTTTCCACATAGGTTACGATCCACAGAACAGATGTTAAGCTACAAAATATGTTTAAATAAAATAAATGTATAAAAAGATTTTACAAAATTTTAATTAAATTTTTTGTGTACTTTCCAAAAAAACACAAACGAAAAATCCTCTAGACTTTTTATCCTCTTATCCAGTTTTTTTTAATAATTTTCAGAGAGGATGAAAATTTTCCAGAGCAGAGGAAGGTAGACTTTGTTTGTTTTTCAAAGTAAACTCCTCCACTAACGAGCTTTAAGTAGCTTTGCGTGTTAGAAAAAAAAAATCCAAAGAAAAGGAAAAAAAAACGTGACACCTTAACTAAGTTAGGACGCCCTCTCACGGGAACCAAGCAGAGATTAGTGGCTCCCTTATAATTCCGACGTAGGTTTTCAAAAGACCTAGCAGTAACAGATCCTTAAGGATAAGCAGCCTTAAGTCCTTCCATCCTGTGATATGGATAGTTAAGATGCGAGCAGAAAATAAATATCTGGTGAGGCGCACGGCTTTCACTTAAGACTATACTTACGTATCCCAGTTTTGTTATCACTATTTTGTGACTGAACACCAGAGAAGATGAAAATTAGCAAAATACAATTTTAAAGTTCATATTTATACTTTAAAAAAAATTAAATTAAATATTTTTAAATTTTCTTTAGATTAGATTAGATTTTTATTCAGGGCGATCAACATCTAGGTTATTACACCCTTTTTACTTAATCTATCTTCTTGACTTTGACATTTGATGGTTGAATGTAGACTATTTCCTTTTTACACTGGTCGATATTGGTGAATTATATTTTAGTATAAAGTTGTGTTTCTTTCAGAAATGTTATTATTTTGTCAATGGATTCTGCTGAGTCTTTAAGGGCCAATTCTCTTGTTCGTGGAATTTTATTATTTTCGAAGGCTTGACGAAATGATGGGCATTCTTCAATTATATGCTTTATCG
>NW_027115801.1:350371-365810 GCF_000696795.3 Halyomorpha halys | reverse complement strand
TTGAGTATGTGGGTAATTTATATTTTTTGGGTGTCCCGTGTATTATTATTGCAAAACTAAAATTTTCTTTAGATAGGAGTAAAGAACATAAATTTAGTTTCTGCCAAAAATACAACATTTTAACAAAAGAGGGGTACTCTTGAGAATTTTGCTTATATTTGCAAATTAACGCCAAAATTTCCCTATATTCTTCTGTTTTGTTCAAACTTTTGTCTACCTTTTAGTACAAGAGCCGGAAAGAAAAACAGGCAATTAGCTCACTCCAATTTTTGATTGCTTTAATGAAATCTATGTATAATTACTAGTCGACATTGATGTGT
The DNA here is from genome assembly GCF_000696795.3 of Halyomorpha halys. Lineage (NCBI taxonomy): Eukaryota > Metazoa > Arthropoda > Insecta > Hemiptera > Pentatomidae > Halyomorpha > Halyomorpha halys. The sequence continues at coordinate 365,490 of NW_027115801.1, read as the reverse complement.
TTGCCAAGTATAGTTAGAGGGAAGAAAAAATAGTATCTGTTTCAAAGCCTTAAAAAAACCTCTATATCTTAAAACTACCAACAACACTAGAAAATCTAAAATAACATTAGCCCTAATAGAGCTATTTACGTCCAATAGTTCTCGAGATATAGCTTTTTAAAAGCAAGATTTCATAAAAATGTACTGAAATATCAGTAGTTATTTAATTTATTTTGAGAAATGTATATCTCAGGAAATATGTGAGGTATAGATGTCTAGCATTCAAATTAAAGCTATTCTAATTTACTATAAAGTAGTTTATGACGTTTACCTTTGTAGGAATAGTAGTTTTCATTATATTTGCTAAAATAAATTGATTTATAGATGTTCGTATAAAATGTTCGATTTTTTAAAATATATCTCTAGACGCATATATGTCTGCTAACACTCAAAATAAGGGAAATTTAACTTACTATAAAGTAGTTTATGACACTAATCTTCGTAGGGGTAGTAGTTTTTATGATATTCACATATGAATATAAATTTGGCAGATGAAGATTTGTCCAAACACCTACAAATCAATGTATTTTAGAAAATTTTATGAAAACTACTACTCCTACGAAAATAAACATTATAAACTACTTTATATTCTATTAAACTATCTTTAATTTAAGTGCTAATAGACATATGTGCGTCAAATGGTTTTTTGAGGTATAGATTTTTCAAAATAAATTTACTAACTACTGATCTTTCAGTACGTTCCTTACAATTTTTTTATGAAATGTTGCTCTTATATCTTAAAAAGCTATATCTCTAGAACTATTGGACATGAATAGCTCTATTATGGCTTACACTTTAGCAAATTTACTCTACTTCAAATGATGCTCTCTTAGATTTTCTATTGTTGTTGGTAGTTTTAAAGATATAAAGCTTCGAATAAAAAATGTATTATTTTTTAGGTTTTGAAACAGCCACCATTTTTTATTCCCCCTACCTATACTTGGCAGGCTCATCAGTTTTGATTAGTAATTATACATAGTTTTCATTAAAGTAATAAAAAATTGGGGTAAAATAAATGCCTATTTTCTCCTCTTGGGCTCTTGTAGAATTTCGTTAATCCTTTGATATTGTTATTGCTGCTAATTTTTCTTGCTCCCTTCTTTACTTCCCCTACTTAGTTTTTCTTTGACCACAACCAGATTATTTTCCTTTTATTATTTTTTTAAACAGTTTTTATTATTTTTCAATTATTATCTCGTTTTTATTGTTTGCTTTTTGGTCTGATGTAGCCCTGAAATCAACAGTCAACAATTGGAAATCAGTTTTTTATTTTAAAACAAGATAAAATTGTAGTATCCCTGTACTAAGGTTCAAGTAAACAGTTAATCTGCCGTTTTCAGTTATTTACGTACATTTAGAGATGGGCCTAAATAAAAGTAAATTTCTCCTCGACTTTTGGGCGAGAGAATCCTGAAAGGCCTTAATGGGGCCCAAGTTTGGACGGGACAAAACAGCAAAGTAAGGGGAGAGAGCTAATCAGGCTGATGGAGATGAGAGCGATAGAGCTGCTTTCGAGAGCAGGGAGAAGAAAGGGGAAAACAGATCGCGCCCATTTGTATCCCAGCGCTAGCTCCTCCTAGGATATATATCAGCAGTTCGTCTGTCAGATATAATTCTGGCATTCTCTTCTAAAAATAAAATATTTTAGTAAACTGGTGCGTTGCGCGCATCACAACTTTCACTTCCAGCCCTACTCAGAGTTGAATCTCTCCTCGTTTCATAATAAATATTCTCATATTATCATTCAACAGCTTTTACAAAGTCATTGTAAAATATATACTTGGCTCCGTCTCAGACGTTACTCGACGCTTTTTTTTTCGCCAAAACGTACGCTACAGAATCGTGATATTACTTTGGAACCAAGTAAGGTATTGTAATGAAATTAGGTTAATACTTATTTGTAGACAATGAAGAACATAGGGAAGAGAGAGAAATACGTTATTCATTCATGCTGCCCAAAAACATCGGGTTGCTACATTACACAGCATACTGATCAATCAGTGATTGGAAATATATAAATTACATATTTTTACATGGTATAATAAAATAGAAAAAAAACTTTTTTTTCCCACAGTTTTATTTTTTAATTACAAATTTCAATATACACACCAAATACAAAGATTTCAAGTTATTCCTTTTTTTTCTTTCCCCCTCTTGTCCATTCCATTTTACAATTTTTATTTCATTTGATCGACAAATTCACCCTCCGGAATTCCCCCTCTCTGATCCTCCCCAGTGACCCGCTAAACAAATTCACTATCAGACGGCAGTGCAACATCAAACCAGAGAAATACCAGTCACATCAGTAGATCAGTTTACAGTAAAACAAACAAATAAATACATTTTACCAAAACAAAACTAATACATAGATCGAAAAGGAAATATAATAAAAAGTTGGTTAAAAGAAATACTAGATTGGATACATAAGTAAAAAAAAAATAATAATCATAATAAAAATAAAATAATTTAATCAATACATAAGTTAAAACACACATCGACATGTCCACGTACTAAAATAAATGAATAAACTAAGATCAAATTTACTGAAAACATAGTTGTAAATTCCAATACAGTTAAAAAAAAAAAATAACGTTTTTGAATATTGACCTTTCTAAACTATTCCAATGAGGATAAGATCTAGCTGATGTGAAAGGCTGCTCATTTATACTCTAACAGTTGTTATTGCCGCTTGTTATGTTACTCTCTCTTTTATCTCCCCACCTGCATTCAAATAAGTTTTGCTCTGGCCTCCTCTCAATGCTAAGACTGAGCATTTCTCTCACCAGTACACTCCTAATGTGTTTTTTTTTTGTTTTTTTTTCGGCCAAGACTCCCATTGGAGTCCTATACTGCCTAACCATGGTTGGGGGTCAAAGTTCTTCATTTTGCGGGACTACCACGCAATGAAAAAGTCGACGTCCCAGGCCGGATTCGAACCAGCACCGCCAATAAACATCAAATTGGTAAGACTGTGTCTTAACCACTGAGCTATGGGCGGTCCCTCCTAATGTGATATTTGTTTTATCAATTGAGCACTTTGCTCACCTGTACACCTCCTGCATTATTATAAATCATGAACCGAAGCAAGAAGATCGTAGATTATATTAGGAAATATGGATTCTTCAACCTCTAATGGAAGAGCTAAAAATTACAATTTCGATTTCATATTGTATTGAAAATAATCTTATTAGTCATCATCACTTTCAATTTTGTAAAAAAAAAAAAAAAATAAAACAAATCTTCTAGAATGAGATAAATACTCACGGGAAACCCTTAGGGAACATAAAGTAGGACGGTCCTCCCAGGTTAGTATTTAAATATTAATTTCAAAGTGTCCATTACTGGTTCACAAATACTATTGCCTCTACTCTAGAATAATAATGAAAACGTTCTAGATTGATTGGAATAGGCTTTGAATAATTTTTGCACGGTTCACTCCAGAATGCTAGAACATCGATTATAAATGTACATACACTAGTATGAGCTATAATATAGCCTGTATCGGGTTATAGGGAAGTGCAAAGATCAGTATCCATATTAAATGCTGGTTAATCAGTGGCCACAATAGGGCGACAGTGGTCTACTGCTTAGTATAGAGCAGTCGATAGAATTACCTCCAGAGTAGTTAGTGGAGAACAATACTCATCCAATTATTAACTAACGCTGACAGTGTATCTGTGATAATGTGAGTGACAGTACAGCTTACTAAGAGAGGCTTGCCAACAATTTAAAAAAAAAGTCACATCTTAAAAGAATAGTGTTGTTTATGAATGAATGGAATACGGTCCGGGTTGACTTTTTTTTTTTTTTTACTACCGTCAAAACAGCCCTGACGAAGCCCTGCAACGTGGGGCGAAATGTTGGCTCAATAAAATAGTATAATTATCTACTATTTGAGTTTTTTTTTACCGTACCCGGACCTTATTCCATTCATCTATAAACACGGTCAATCAATAATCTTCCAATAGTGTTGTTTGTTTGAATAGTTGCACAAATAAATTTGACAACAATTTTTTTTTTATTTTGTGTTTTAAATGATTTAGAGATATAAGGTAACGTCAGTATAGAACGTAACCGCAGTCTACGTTACTGTCTTTGGAATACGTACAATTCTACATAAAATATAAACCTTTTTTTGTGAGATGTGTCACGATTCAAGCAAAGCAGCGATTTATTTGTTTTAAAAAAGAATTATTACCATTACCTTTCTATATTATTTATACTAATGGTTATTTAGGCGAATAATATTGTTTAAGCAATAATTAACTGTCCCACACAACCTAAAAACAAAATTTTGGAAGATCAAGAACCGATTGTATAATTCGCTTTTCATAGATCAGCGAAGAGGGAAATTCAGACTAATGTTCATGTTTTCTTTTTTAAGAAAAAATAATAATGAGTAAACAAAATTCTCTCTTATGTACGATCTTAAGACAACTGGCACGGGTACAGTGAATTTTGAAACTTACAACTCTGTTTTGTCAGAACAACTGTAAATTATTTTATGAAATATCATGAAAACTACTTCAACTACAAAGATGAACGTTATAAACTACATTATAGAACATTAAACTATTTTTTTAAGTAGAGTACTAAAATGCATATATATGTACGTCTAATAGTTACTATAGATTCCCCAAAATTAATTAAAAAACTACTGATATTTCAGTATACTAATATTTTTTTATGAAAAAAATTATACCTTTTGAAAACTATTGAAACTGAATAGCTATTTTAAGCTTTATATTTTAGCAAATTTACTATTTTTTAAATTACGTACTAGGTTTTTAGTATTGTAGGTAGTTTTAAAGACATGAAGCTCCAAATGAAATATTTTTAACATTTTTAAAAAGCCGCCATATTCCCTAACTTACCTTAATATACTTGGCAGACTCATTAATTATACTGATAATTACACTTAATTATTATTAATGTTCTTCAAAATTGGGGTGAAATAACTGATTTTTTCCACTTGGGAATTTCGACAACTATACATGTCCAAGTCTTTTATTTAAATTTTATAGGATTTTTGTTTTTGAGCTAGGTATAACGTGTATTTTCGTTTAAAACTAGATTTATACTTCCCTTAACTATATATTCCACATTTGGCTAAGTGAATGTAAAATTTTATTCATACTTCCTGCAGTAAGTTATATATTACATATCCGCATTATATTATCTTATTTAGAATGTTCTGTTTACACTTGAAACTCTTGGGAAGGAACCACCCATTGGTGGTAATTCAAGCTTTAATTTAAATTAGAAGGTCCCGTGGCCATCTTATTTCAGACACCTCGGAGCATAATCAGGGTTTGTTTAGGATGAGAGATAAGGAACTTATGGGTTAGGATGGTTAGGGAGTTTGGAATGAAAAGACGCATATCTTTTTTGGGTCAAACTAGCAATGAATGAGATTTTAAGGTCTTTGTGGATGAGGATTTTACGTAGGATTTTGGATTGTAAGGATTGAATGCGGGAGGAATTTGATGACTTGGTAGAGCCCCAGAGCTCAATTCCATATGTCCAAATTGGTCTGATTATCGTAGTGTATACCAATTTTTTGTAGTGAATGGGAAGTTTAGAGCGTTTGTCAAGTAAGTGTTGTAGTAATCGGAATCTACAAGCAGTTTCTTGTCGTTTCAGTCTTGTGTGTGGATTCCAAGTAAGTCTCTTGTCAAGATGAAGTCCTAAGTATCGAATCTGTTCAACAGGCATTAGTGGTGTATTTAGAAAGGATACTGTAGGACAGGAGGGTAGGGGTTTACGACGGATAGTAAAGGTGATCTGGTGGGATTTGTCAGGATTTATTTTGATTCTACAGTTTTGACACCAATCTTCATTTGATGTTATGTGTGCCTGTAGTGTTTGTGATGCATTAGTTGGGTCGTTGTTTACAGACAGTATACATGTGTCATCAGCGTATGTTGTTAGGACTGGGTTAGGGTGGGTTGGGATGTCAGCTGTATAAACCGAATAAAGAATGGGACCTAAGATACTACCTTGAGGAACACCGGCGAACTGAGTAAAAAGAGGTGAATAGGCTAGGTTATTATAGGTTAGATTTACTTTAAAGGTTCTATCGTATTATTTTAAAATATTTTTTTTCAAAATTATAATCTTACAACTCTCATGTTTTGTAACAAGTTGTAACAAAACATGAGAATTGTAAGATGATAATTTCAAAAAAAAAATATTTTGAAATAATACGATAGAACCTTTAAAGTAAATCTAACCTACAATAACCTAGCCTATTCACCTCTTTTTTCTCAGTTCGCCGGTGTTCCTCAAGGTAGTATCTTAGGTCCCATTCTTTATACGGGTTTTCAAAAGGTATACTTTTTTTAAAAAGTAATTTTTTCATAAAAAAAATATTAGTATACTGAAATATCAGTAGTTTTTTAATTAATTTTGGGGAATCTATAGTAACTGTTAGACGGACATATATATGCATTTTAGCACTCTACTTAAAAAAATAGTTTAATGTTCTATAATGTAGTTTATAACGTTCATCTTTGTAGTTGAAGTAGTTTTCATGATATTTCATAAAATAATTTACAGTTGTTCTGACAAAAGCTTTGGCCTACAAAAAGATTTATCTCAAGAACAATGAGACATACGGATGTCTACTAGCACTAAAATCAAAGCTATTCAATTTTCTATAAGTCCCCATAACTTTTGTCGGGGTTGTCTGGTCTTAGGCGATTTTTCTAGCCTGATATCTCATTACAGAAGGCCCACGACAAGGCGTATTCATTATAAGTTAGGAATGGCCGTGCCAGAGGATGAGTCCTGGACACTGACTAGGAGTTATAGGTGAGCGAGTCTGAGGCAGAGTAACAGTTCTAGTTGCCGAGATGAAGCGGACGGACTAGAACTGTCATGATAGGAGCCAGCTTACTAGTTGCCGAGATGAAGCGGACGGACCAGTAAGCTGATAAGGTTAGGTACAGCTCTAGTTGCCGAGATGAAGCGGACGGACTAGAGCCGGGGAGAGACGGGAAATTACACTGGTTGCCGAGATGAAGCGGACGGACCAGTGTAACCGTTAGGAATTAGGTTACAATCTTAGTTGCCCAGATGAAGCGGACGGACTAAGATTGCTGGAGAAAGGGAGAGGAAATAGGCCATAGTCTAAGGTGAGCATAATAAAAGCCAACTCTTATGAAGATAGATTAGCAATAAACTTCTCTATCTCGAGTACAGTGTAAGCCACCAGTGCTATGACTAGACCCGGAGAAGGCTTGGTCTGGTGGATCAATCCTGGTGACAATTGAAGGCCTCATGTGATCGGTTATCACTGAGAATTCACTCTTTTACTCTACTTGAGATAGTTCCGTAGAATCTTTTTGCTCAATCTCTTTTTATTTTATAATTAACATTCTTACATATTACATATTAACATATATACATTTATACAATAGATCGTATTTTTATAATAATAAACTTATATACAATTATACAGCTGCTTAGACGCTTGTATTGCAGGCCCCTGGCGGGTTACAGTGGCACTACATGCTCGCTGACTGTTACACTTTCATGAGCAGGCTAACGAATTTTGACTAGTAATAGTATAGTTTTAATTGAATAAAATTGGGGTGAAATACTGACTTTATTTTCCACCGGACTCTTGTATTATAGGAAGTTACTTAACCTTTTTTGATAATTTTTTTTTACCTAGAAATGCTACATTACTTTGAAAAACGACCTTTCATAGCAACTGAATGATATAATTTTTTTTTTCACTTTTTGACTACCATGGAAAATTCTTTGATGCTTGCACCACACCGACATTTTTCTTATTTAATAACTTATATAAAAAAAATAACATTTTTTTTTAATAATAGATATCAGCATAAGAACGTTAAACGAAATATAATAGAGTTCCAAAAATTAAATTAAATTGATGTTTAATTGCCATACTAGAGCGGTTTGATTAGTGTCACCTGAGCAGGTAGGAGGGAGTGCCAAAGAGATTAATCGTGTTACTCAACCCCGTCTAATTAATATCCTCATTTATAATTACATCGATTCTACATACTAATCGATAATTAATATCGCATTTCCAAGTACATCGTTAAATTTTCGGGATAACAAGGAGCTGTAATTTCAATTATTTTCTTTTTCAGAGCTGTGAAAAAATATATTACATTCAAAAATAAGGATTTTTTTTTTTAACCTTCATTATTCTGCATTTAACAAAAACATACACACACATTTTTTTTTCCAGTTGTTTTTTTACATCAAAGTGGTTACTTTGAACACATATTGGACATTTTTTATAAAATTTAATCCTGAGAGTGTTGATTAAAACAAAAACCACTAATATATTCTCAGTCGATGTATGTGTATTTCATATGCGTCATTGAAATGTTATCAAACTTCACAGTCACATTTAGTATAAGAGTCCAAGAGCAGAAAAATGTCAGTTATTTTACCCCAATTTCATATTAATTTAATGAACATTTTGTTAAATTACAAGTCAAAATTGATGAGTCTGCCAAGTATAGGTAGGGTGAATAGAAAATGGCAGCTGTTTCAAAACGTAAAAATAAAAGTATCAACAACACTGAAAAACCTAATAAAATAAAATTTAAAGTATTGTAAATATACTAAAATATGATCTCTAATAAAGCTATTTACATTCAATAGTTCTCAAGATATAGCTTTTTAAATAACAAAATTTCATAAAAAATGCACTGATCAGTAGTCAATTTATTTTGACAAAATCTATATCTCAAAAACCATTCGATTAACACTCAAATTAAAGCCAATTTAATTTATTATAAAGCTATAAATTACGTTTATCTTTGTAGGGAATAGTAGTTTTCATTATTTCGACAAAATTTTGAGTTCTAGTCGTCCGGACAAACATTTTGACTATTTTGAAAACTTATATCTTCGTAATCATAAGACGTACATCTGTCTGCTAGCAATCAAATTAAAGCTAGTTTAATGTTCTATAATGTAGCTTATAATATATATCTTTGTAGGGATCGTTTAATGCTATTGAAACATACGAATTTCGCATATGAAATATTGCCCAAAACAATATATTTTAGCAAATACCATGACAGCTACAAGCCCTACGAAGATACATGTAATAAATTACTTTATAGCACGTTAAACTAGCTCTAATTTTAGTGCTCGCAGACATCTGTAAGTCTAACATTCCGTAAGATATTGTTTTTCATAAATCCAAAATTTGTCTGAACAAATATAAATCAATATTTTGTGAATTTATCTTGTCAAATATCATAATAACTACTACTCCTAAGAAGATAAACATAGGTTTTTGAGATATCGATTTCTCGAACAATATCAAAAAAAGGACTAGCTTGGGGACAGGGACAGAGAAATCCCGGAAAAGAACTCAATTCCTGAAGGTATGTTAAGGAAATATTTTTCTAGGATCCTTTCAGTTCAAGAGCCCAAGAGGAGAAAAAAGGAAGTTATTTCAGCCCAATTTTTCGTTAAAGTATTTTTTGAAAACTAAGTATAATTACTAGTCTAAATTGATGAGTCTGCTAAGTATAGGTAAGAGGAATACAAAATTATGGCTTTTTCAAAACAAAAAAAAAAAAAAAATTTCCTTCAGAGCTCTATATCTTTAAATTATCAGCACTAAGAGTAAACCTAAAAAATATCATTTAAAGAAGAGTTTTTTTTTTTAATTATTTATTTATTGTAATTTACAACTGTACAAAATAATACAATAAGTAAATATGTTGTATGTTTCATATACACTTGAAAATCTTGGGAAGGAACCACCCATTGGTGGTACTTCAAACATTAATTTAAACTAGAAGGTCTCGTGGCCATCTTCTTTTCAGACGCCTCGGAGGATTATCAGGGATTGTTAAGGATGAAAGATTAAGAATTTATGGGTTAGGATGGTTAAGGAGTTTGGAATAAAAAGACGCATATCTGGTTTGGGTCAAATCTGCAACGAATGGGATGTTAAGGTCTTTATGAACGAGTTTATTTGTGACGTAATAAGGAGCATCAATGATTTTACGTAAGATTTTGGATTGTAACGATTGGATGCGGGAAGAATTTGATGGTTTGGTGGAGCCCCAGAGCTCAATTCCATATGTCCAAATTGGTCTGATTATTGTAGTGTATACTAATATTTTGTAGTGAATGGGAAGTTTAGAGCGTTTGTCAAGTAAGTGTTGTAGCAATCGGAATCAACGAGCGGTTTCTTGTCGTTTCAGTCTTGTGTGTGGATTCCAAGTAAGTCTCTTGTCAAGATGGAGTCCTAAGTATCGAATCTGTTCAACAGGCGTTAGTGGTGTATCTTTAAAGAAGAGTAAATTTGCTAAAATATGACCCCTAAGAGAGCTATTTATTTACAATGGATCCCGAGATATAGCTTTTTAAAAAGCAATATTTCATAAAAGAAGCACTGAAAACAGAAAATAGTGTATTTATTTTGATAAATCTATTCCTCAAAAACCATTCGACGGCTAAATGTCTATTAACACTCAAATTAAAACTAATTTAGTTTACCATAAAGTCGTTTATTACGTTTATCTTCGTAGGAGTAGTAGTTCTCATGACAGTTAACAAACTGAATTCATAAAATGTTGATTTCTAGCTGTTTAGAAAAAAAATTGATATATAAAAGCATATATTTCAGAAAAAGATTTATGAAAAACAAAATCTTAGGAAATTTTATACTTACAGCTATCTACCAGCACTCAAATTAAAGCTAGTTCAAAGTGCTATAAAAGTACACTCATAATTTTTGTGCGATATTCATATATATGGAAACTTTGTCATAACAGTTTATTTAACAAATGTTATGAAAGCTAATACTCCTACAATTATGAGTGTACTCTTTAATATCACATTAAACAAGCTTTAATTTGAGTGCTAGCAGACATCTGTAAGTCTAACATTCCCTAACATATTGTTTTTCATACATCAAAGAGTCTGTCTGAACAACTATAAATCAATATTATCTGAATTTATTTTGTCAAATTTCATAAAAACTACTACTCTTACGAAGATAAACGTAATAAACGACTTTATAGTATATTAAATTGGGCTTAATTTGCGTGTTAATAGACATTTGTACGTCAAGTGGTTTTTTGAAATATACATTTATTAAAGTAATTACACTATCTACTGTTATTTACTGCATCATTTTTTGAAATCTTGCTTTTTAAGAATCCATATCTTTGGATCTATAGTACATAAATAGCTCTATTACGGGTCATATTTTAGCAAATTTACTATTCTTTAAATGACATTTTATTAGGTTTACTCGTAGTGCTGATAATTTCAAAGATATAGAGCTCTGAAGGAAAATTAATTTTTTTTTTAAAATGTAATTTATATATGTCCGATCACGGATTGATCAGTATGCTGTGTAATGTACCAACCCGATGTATTTGGGCAGCATGAATGAATAAATTTCTTTCTCTTCTCTTCTCTTGAAAAAGCCGTAATTTCATATTCCCCTGGCTTTACTTAGCATCATTTTTGTCATCAATTACAAATAGTAAATTAAAGTAATCAAAAATTGTGGTAAAATAACTTACTTTTTTCTCCTACTTGGCTCTTGTACTATAAGGTTCCTAGAACAATAAAGATTTCCTTAACATACCGTCAGGAAATTAGCACTTTACCGCAGTTTCTCTGTTGTCCGTTCCCAAGCTGGTCCTTTTTTTGATATTGTTCGAGAAATCGATATCTGAAAAACCTATGTTTATCTTCTTAGGAGTAGTAGTTATTATGAAATTTGACAAAATAAATTCACAAAATATTGATTTATAGTTGTTCAGACAGCTTTTTGGATTTATGAAAAACAATATCTGATGGAATGTTAGACTTACAGATGTCTGCTAGCACTAATATTAGAGCTAGTTTAATTTACTATAAAGTAATTTATTATTGTGTCTTCGTTGGGGTTGTAGTTTTCATGGTATTAGCTAAAATATATTGTTTTGGACAATATTTCAAGTGCGAAGTTCATATTGATACTGTAATAGCATTAAACCTACTACCCCTACGAAGATACGTATTATAAACTACATTATAGAACATTAAACTAGCTTTAATTCGAGTGCTAGCAGACAGATGTACTTCTTATGATTACAAAGATATAATTTTTCAATATAGTCAAAATGTTTGTCCAAACAGCCATAAATCAAAATTTTTTGGAATATAATGAAAACTAATACTTCTACGAAGATAAACGTAATACATAATTTTATAGTAAATTAAACTGTCTTTAATTTGAGTTTTAATTGACATTTATACGTTGAATGGTTTTTGAGATATAGATTTCTCAAAATATATTCACTGACTACTGATCAGTAAATTTTTTATGAAATATTGATTTTTACAAAGCTATATCTTGAGAACTATTGAATATAAATAGCTCTATTAGAGCTCATATTTTAGTAAATTTACTCTTCTTTAAATTGTATTCTATTAGGTTTCTTAGTGTTGATATATTTTTTTAATGTTTTGAAACAGCCGGCATTTTGTATTCCCTCTGTCTATACTTGGCAGACTCATCAATTTTTACTAGTAATTCAACAAAGTTTTCATTAAATTAATCTGAAATTGGGCAAAATAACTGACTTTTTTCTCCTCTTGGGCTTGTTTACTAAGTGTACCTGTTAAGGATGATAACATTTCTTAAAATACAAACACTACAGCTCTGGTCCAAATGTAGTATAAAACGCAATTCTGATTTCATAAATCCACAGATTATAGATAATGTTAGTACAAAAACAAATAGGAGAAATATCTTTAACACAAAAAAATGGAGATGTACCGTTAACGCAAAAATTATAAATATATAATAGCCATAGATTGGAATTAATTTTAAAACTGGTACAACGCTATATTGATATAATTAATAAATTAAAATATAAATAATTTAGAGACAAAAAAAAATTATAAGTAATGAATTATGTTTTACTGCGTGTTCCTATTGTAATGATAAAGATGAATCGTTAATTGCACTTTAATTATTATTAGTCTAAACAACAATGTTTCTACATGAACATAAAACAATATATTCACAATTATTATGAATAGAAATATTCAGTTTTTGAACCATGCAAAAAACACACCTAGTTCTTAATTATTAATTGTTAGTAATTGATCATATAGTGAGAGGTCTAAAATAAATTTGCCACTAAAACAAATTTAAAATAATGAAACATTAAATTAATTATAAATAAAAATAGATTTAAAAGAAATATAGCAAGAAACTTACTTGGAATCCACACACAAGACTGAAACGACAAGAAACTGCTCGTAGATTCCGATTGCTACAACACTTACTTGACAAACGCTCTAAACTTTCCATTCACTACAAAATATTAGTATACACTACAATAATCAGACCAATTTGGACATATGGAATTGAGCTCTGGGGCTCCACCAAACCATCAAATTCTTCCCGCATCCAATCCTTACAATCCAAAATACTTGATGTTCCTTATTACATCACAAATAAACTCATTCGTATAGACCTTACCATCCCATTCGTTGCAGATTTGACCCAAAACAGATATGCGTCTTTTTATTCCAAACTCCTTAACCATCCTAACCCATTAATTCTTAATCTTTCATCCTTAACAATCCCTGATAGTCCTCCGAGGCGTCTGAAAAGAAGATGGCTACGGGACCTTCTTATTTAAATTAATGTTTGAAGTACCACCGATGGGTGGTTCCTTCCCAAGATTTTCAAGTTTATATGAAACATACTACATATTTACCTATTGCATTATTTTGTACAGTTGTAAATTACATTAAATAAATAATTAAAAAAAAAAGAAGAAATATACTAGAAAAATAAAAAATGTTGATTATAATTTCGATAGTGGCAAACCCATTTCAACATTATCTTTGCTAACGTCGACTATTGCCGCTAAAAACGTTAATAATCTTGCCACCACAATATAATGCAATTGAAGCAGAATATTAAACTAATATAATTTTTTTTTCAAATGCTACAAATGAATAGAGGTATGAACAATAATAAGCATGGAGGTATATATCAGATGTCAATTTATCTTTATCATAGTTCATGTGAGAATGGAGACATATTTGTACTGTTCTTATTTTCAGAATTGATTTAGTGTACAAATTTTAGACAGAAAGGCTTCGAATTAGGATTTTATTTTGGACCAGTAGTAAGAGATCCCATTGTAGCAGAATAATATAGTTTGAAGGAAACTGTAAAAAGTAATATATAAGAAGCCCTGCAAAGTGGGCTGAAACGTCGGAAAATTAATAGTTGTAAACTATTTTTTTTTTTCACTTTTGACCGCAACCCTGACCATCTTCTTATATATCAATTTTTACGGTCAACTATATATACATATGTGTAAAAAGTAATAATTTCATTCAAAATTAAGCTGTTAAGTTAATTGATGTATACACAAATTAAAGGAAATTGTTAATTAAATTCGTTGACTACTACAGGACGGAAGGATAGCCACAGAACGTTGTGAGTTTCTGATTGACTTTTTAAATAGAAAACAAATGAAAGAGAAAAGATTGATTCTAACCTCATCTTACTAATTGACATTGAGAATCTTTTTAATTATATGAAATTTAATTATTTAAAAAAATGAAAGAAATAATAATTCTAGGCTTGAAAAAATTCAAATGTTGTATTATATAAAAAATAAAATAATCATAACGAAAAAAAATCCTGACTTTTTAAAGGATGAGATCACGAAAAAGACTCACCTGAGTTTTCGAGTGTGCCCTTTACAGGCTAAGCTGGGACAATGGGCACTTAGGGCTGCCTAGCAGAAAGCACTAGGAAAAGAAAAGGGCTTGTGAGCTACAATTGTAGATTAAATTACAATTGTTCTTACAGAGAAACTATCTCGAAATAGGCACTTTACGTGTCTTATGTCATTGTTTATTTCTGCTGTTTTAATAGAAATGAAACAAAGTTCATCATTCTTAGAAAATAAGTTATTTAACAAATTAACAAAAAAAAAAAAAAATAGAGGTCTACAGTATGAACAAAAAAGGTTTGAGGACGAGGGAGTCCAAAACAATGCTGTACGTACACTGTTTCAATAGTTTTTTTTTTTTAA
>NW_027115801.1:346450-350232 GCF_000696795.3 Halyomorpha halys | reverse complement strand
TATTTAGGTTTTGTTATATGGTAGTGAATTTGTGTGGATAATCTTATATAAGAAGAATTAAATATTTATGATTTTAAATTTTAAAAAAAATAGGCTTTTAACTTATAATAAATGAAAATACCTGGGCAGGATAGCCTGCAAAAGAAACTCTAAATTAATGTGAGGAAGAAATTATATTGAAGATATCCTTGAGGATGGCTAGAATGGCCGAAACGTTGGACTGGTGAAAAATAAAAAAGCGTTGATACAAAACAGGATACAAATTTTTGATTTATATAATGAATAATTACCCTGTCTCAAGAAATTGAAATAAAATAATTAAAGGAATTTTTTTTTAATAATTTATTTATTGGTATTCACAACTGTATACAAATATATACAACAAGTAAATTTGATGTAAGTGATATTGTGACATAATACAAACATGTGGAGAATCTACCCACTGATAGAACTCCAATTAACATTTCTAGAAGAATCGAGATCTTCTTTTCAGATGCCTAGGAGGATTATTAGGTAATGATGGAGAACCCAGATTAGAAACAAGTGGATTTGGGTGGTTGAGAAGTTTATGATGGAAGGAATGGTATCTGGTTCTGGCCAAATCGGCAACATATAGAACATTGAGGTCCTGATAGACGTCTTGATTTGTGATAAAGTAAGGAGCATTAAGGATTTTACGAAAGATTTTGGACTGTAAGGATTGGATTCGGGAGGAATTTTTGATGGTTTAGTGGAGCCCCAAAGCTCAACTCCGTATGTCCAGATAGGCCTTATAATAGTCATGTAGATCAGTCTTTTGTAATGCATTGGCAATTTAGACCGTTTGTCTAGTAAGTGCTGTAATAGTTGGAATCGACGAGCAGTTTCTTGTATTTTTAGTCTTGTATGAAGATTCCATGTCAGTCGTTTGTCCAGATTTAACGGATCTGTTCGACAGGAATAAGAGGGGTATTATTAAAGGATACTGTAGAGCAAGAAGTCATGGTTTACGACGAAGGGTAAATGTGATTGGCTAGGATTTATTGGAATTAATTTTAATTCTCCAGTTTTGGCACCATTAATCAAGGGTGGTGATGTGGGGTTGGAGGATTTGGTAATGTAAGGATCCAAGGATACAATGTCAGGATCATTGATCACTGACAATAGACATGTGTCATCGGCATACATGGTGGGGATAGTGTTAAGATGGGTAGGGATGTCAGCTGTGAAAACTGTATAAAGGATAGGACCGATGATACTACCCTGAGGAAACTGAAACAGTCATGCTTATCTATACACAAATTATTTAGTTACTGTAGAATTGAAGATCAACTAAGCCTCATAGAATGGTTTGGTCAGGCAAATCCGACATAGTGCTCTGTCAGACACTAAATTAAAAATAGCCCAATTTAGTTCATTAATTATCCTTTATTAACAATGAATGAGTAAATTTTAGCTCATACAGAGTCAAAAATAAAAGAAGAGAAGAAGAAAAAGAGACATGGCAATGAACGAAGAGAGAAAACAATAGTAAGATCCAATCAGTCAGAATGATACTATGATAATATTTATTGATCAATCAAAATCATTTATTTAAATAGAGATATTTCAGTCAACATAAAAATGGAAACAGAACTTCTAAATTTGGCAAAGTTTATTACTTTTATTTTTGTCTTTTTATTTTTCATTTCGTTTCTTTTAATTTTTTATTTTGGTTAAAATATATGTTAAAAATACATTGTAAATTTAATTTTCACCTATATTTAAATCCATTTATACACTGTTCAGTTATTTAATTTCCAATAGAGTCCACTTATTTTCATTCATAACTAGTCATAAATACTTTTTTTTTTCTTGATCAAGGGTAATATTTAGTTTCACCTAAATTATCCCGATAAATAATTATTTATAAACCTTATAATAAAACTTTTATTTAAGAAAACGAAAAAGGAAAAAATAATTAAAAAAAAAATTGGCTAATATTTTCTAGTTATCTTAGATATTATTAGACATTAAATTATTTTATTTTATTAAAACTATGTTGTTTTTCTTAAACTTATTTATCCATTCAAGTGTTTCCTAAAACCGTTTTTTTAAATTATATTTTCCTTTTAATCTATGTGTTATTCTTATTCTCGTAAAATGTATCTATTTGTTTGTTCTTGGTAAACTGATCTACTGCTGTGACTATGCATGATGGTCTGATCTCACATTGCCGTCTAATATTGAATTTGTTTAGCGGGTCACTGAAGAGGATCTAGGAGGGTGAATTCCGGAGAACGAATTTGTTGTTCGGGTGAATTGAATAATTGAGCAGAAATGAGAAAGAAACATAGGAATGAATGAAACATTTGTATTGGTTGTACAGACAGAAATGGATTGTAAAAGGAAACTGTAGGGGTGAAAAAAATTGTTTATTATATCCTATTATTGTATATCTTTTTTTACTGATTATACCATGTATGTGTGATGTAAATATCTCCGATTACGGATTGATAAGTATGCTGTGTGAGATAGCAACCTAATGTATTTAGGCAGCATAGATGAATAAATAAAGTATTTCTCTCTCTCTCTCTGGTTATATCGATATTAAGATGCGTGGAATAAAATCGATGGAACAAAAATATAGATATAATTCTTTTAAAATAACTTTTTTAAATAAGATAATATTGATATAAATTTTCCAGTCAAAAAATAGTTTCATATACTTTGTGTAAATAACATTAAAGATATTAAATTTTCAATCTTAATTATTTTCCTGGCTATTTCATAATTATTTCTTAAACAATATCCTTTGTAAGACGAGGGTTTGCTACTTAATGAATAACCAAATGATGGAGTAGACATCTCGTTAGAGCAGATTAACTAACAACGCCTAATAAATGAAATTCCGGCACAAAGAGTTTATTTATGCGCAATCATCTTCTTTCTTAGAATTATAATTCACAAATACTTTTCATGGACATCACAATTGAATTTGGGATACAAAGGTTCGTTATGGATCACAGATCTAATTTAAAACATTCTGGTGCAAGATAAGATTTAAAATTCTTTCTTTAATTTTGATAGGCAACTTCAAGATAACGAAATTTCCTTTTCGGAATTCCACTAATTAACTTTCAGAAGTAAGGAAACAAATGATCCTCAATTACAGCTTAAAGCCTTGTTCCTAAGTAATTTAGTAAAATTAAAATATATGTAAACATTTTTTTCATACATAAGTATATATTAAGTGATGCAGCGATATTAGCTTCATATTGTAACTTTTCTGAGTTATCCATCTAAAATGGGTTACGACTTCCAATATATTGACTCCATCGTAATTAGAGTAGCCCCATTCGATCCAAAAGCAGAACAAAATAAAATAAAATCATAGTTCACTCGAATTATTTTGAGTTAGCTATTTAGCAAACACTGCGTTAGGACTTACGACAATCTAAAAACGATTCTGCAGATATTGGTTCTTACAGATGAATTTATATCAGTATACGAATTTTGTCATTTATTTTATCTGCACTTATTTTCTGATGAATATTAAAACCAAAAAATGTTTACTATTGTCAATCAGTTTTTATAATTCCAAAACGAAATCGTTATCAAATGCGAATAATATTAAAGCAAATCAATTTAGATCTTTATCGGTGATAAGGATCATTATAACGAAATTATGAAGGATTTTTTTTTTAACATTTATTTATTGCTATTTACAACTATACATTATAATACATTTAGTAAATATGATCTAAGTTAAATTGGAGTGTTACAGGCGTGTAGAGAAACTACCCATTGGTAGCACTCTAATG
>NW_027115801.1:324786-337280 GCF_000696795.3 Halyomorpha halys | reverse complement strand
TTGGAAAGGAACTCCAATGATTAATTATGATATTCATATCTAGCATACCACGGCGAAGGGGTTGAATCAGCCAGATGGTGCTAGGGGTTGAATTAAATATAGCGCATCCCTTTTCAGTCAGTTCCCATCAGGAACCGATAGAGATACATAATACAAATAAATATAAATATATAAATACAGATACATATATTACATAAATATATGAATAAATTTCAATATAATACCTGTACGGGGAACCCCTAATCGGGCTTAGAAACCCCGAGCCCCGTACACGGCAGCCCCAAAGATCAACTCGAATGATGGATTTAAAAAAAATAAATAAAAATTGGAACGAGACAGAGAATATACATATGTTGATATCTTTTTCTTGAATATTAATGATTATTTTTCATTAATATATAAACGAGAGTGGTCTGAAAAGTTTTGGAGCACAATGTGAAGATGGGAGCACTGCAATAAAAGCGAGTGAATTTCGTTGTGCATCTGTTGACAGTTACCCACCAAAGTTTCAGTCATTTTGGAAACGCAGTGTTCATGTAACAGTCGTTTGAGCGAGCTTATGTGAGTGTTTTTGTGAAAATGGACAAAATCGAGTATCGGCTGTTATTAATTATTTATTTTTAAAGGCAACAAGCCTACGCAAATCAAAGATGGATTGGATTCTTTGTATGTGGGCTCTGCACTATCATTTACCACAGTGAAATTTTGGGCAGCTCAATTTAAACGTGGCCGTTAGAGCTTGAGAGAGAATGAACGTTCTGGACGTCCAAAAACTGCAAATATCGTTGAAAACATCGCCAAAGTTCACCAAATGGTGCTAGACGACCGCCGAATTAAAGTGAGAGAGGTAGCAGAGGTCATGAACATGTCAAAAGAACGTGTTTGTTACATATCAAATCAACATTTAGATATGAGAAAGCTGTTCGCACGTTGGGTTTCGCGTTTGCTCACGTTAGATTCTTACAATCCAAAATCCTTGATGCTCCTTGTTACGTTACAAATAAACTCATTCACAAAGACCTTAACATCCCTTTTGACCGCAACCCTGACCATCTTCTTATATATAATTTTTTACGGTCAACTATATATACATATATTTTTCTTAACGTTTTGAAACAGCTGCCATTTTTTTCCCCCTACCTATACTTGGCCGACTCATTATTTTGACCATGGTTTTCATTAAAGTATTCCAAAATTGCTAACTAATAATAAATAATATAATTATAGTTATTTAACTCTGACATAATATTTTTGAAAAAAATAATATTAAATCTCTCAATGAAATTAAATTTATTTATGGTGATTCAGAGTTCTATTTAAAATTCCAGAATTGTTGATCTAAATAATTTATTCATTTTGTGCCAGTGTCAGAGCATAAATAAAAATATCCAAAGTGTGACATATACATATTCAAAACACCATATATTTACCAGTAAAATATAATAAACAATGATTTCCTTTAACGTGTTTAATCTTTGTATGTTCTATGTTGAATTTTACATTGCAGTGGAATTTATAATTTGTATTATATTAAATTAAATCTGTACCGCTACAACCCATGAAGGGTTAGGGGTTCAGTACTTACAGTAAGGGAGTCTTGGTACTAGACCAACGGTTGTGCAAGGAGGTGGTTTGGTCAGAATCACGCTCGAACGCCAGAATTTTACTCAATTTATGAGGCTGAGTGGAACCCAGGAGGGCTCTAGAGCCCACAGGAGTAGACTCACGGCAACAGTAAACAATTTTCTGCCCAGCCGGATTCGAACTCGTGTCCTTGGAGTTAGTAACCACAGGCCTTACCCCGCGGCTACCCGCACTCCTGTTTCTATGTTATAGATATACCTTTCATTTTACGTTATTACTAATCTACTTTTTAATTAGGGCTCCACCAAACCATCAAATTCTTCCAGCATCCAATCGTTACAATCCAAAATCATACGTGAAATCCTTGATACTCCTTATTACGTCACAAATAAACTCATTCACAAAGACCTTAACATCCCATTTGTTGCAGATATGGCCAAAAACACATATGCGTCTTTTAATTCCAAACTCCTTAGCCATCCTAACCTTCTTCTTTCATCCTTAACAATCCCTGATAATCCTCCGAGGCGTCTGAAAAGAAGATGGCCACGGGACCTTCTAGTTTAAATTAATGTTTGAAGTACCACCAAAGGGTGGTTCCTTCCCACGATTTTCAAGTGCATATGAAACATACAACATATTTACTTATTGTATTATTTTGTTCAGTTGCAAATTACATTAAATAAATAAAAAAACTTTTTTTTAAATGTTATAATCAATGTAACAAACTATAATACTCAAATATTTTGTGCTGTAAACATATAATATAGTAAATGGAGATAAAAGGACTTTGTTCGAAATCTGCCAGTATCTGTTCCAGTCCTGAATGAGGTCAGTTCTAATAGCTTTTTTTAATGAAGGATTAAGGAAGTGAACTGTAGTCAATGGGCAGCTAAGCATCGCTAGCGGCAGATTCGCTACCCATCGACTACAGTTCAGATCCTTCATCCCTTTTCTACTGCAGATTTGTAAAAGGGATGGATTTAAAAATTATTATATAATAAACGATTTAAAAAAAAAATTCTAAAACCTAAAAAAAAAATTTTTTTTTAATAACATAAGAAATCAAACATTATGAAACTGGTGTCAATAATAAGTTTTTTTTCTTAGTTATTGACGTACTCACATCTAATTAAATTTTCATTATTATGGGCAAATACACATATGAAATCTACAATACATAAAGAAAATATTAAAATACGGGGCAAACAGTTATAACTTTTACGAATATGTAGTATATAGGAGTGTAGGATTTTTTTTTTATTTAATCTAAAATTAGTTCGTTTTCTATCTTCCATGAAATAAGTAAACATTTGAGACCTATATTTCAAAGATATAGAATTTAATTAAGTGTACTATGTCAATATTTGATCCAATTGAATAAAATTTAAACAATTCTATGGTGTTGGTAATGTTACTAACCACCACTCTCTCTAGGAGAGATCTTTAGAACTAACGAAGTGGTCCGAGAACCGAGTATTCAAATAGCACAGTCCCTAGAATTGCAAGCTGTCGACAAATATTTGATCGTCTGATTTAGTTCCCCTCCTAGCTCTACTGATCGATGTTCAGTCCTAGTATCGATAGAATTAAACTTTAACGGACGTTTTGCAAATAATATAGAGGAATATCAAGAAGCCACATCATGTGCGTGCCCAGCGAGGGCAACTACACCAAGAAGTAAACAAATATTAATTTAATAAAAATTATTTTGTTTTAATAAATAAATTTATATATCAGTCCAAAAATTACCCTAATTAGATAAATGTTCATATTAAATTAAAAATTAAAGATAATTATCACAGCCAACCTTCTTTGTTAAATTATCGTGATAAATTTTAACCATGATTACGATTATTAACTTTTAATTTTTTTTTGTTATTTACAACTGTGTGTATATATATATATATATATATATATATATCAAGTAAATTTGTGATACAAACATGTGGAGAATCTACCCATTGATAGAATTCCAAAAACATTTCTAAAGAAGAAGATCTCGAGACCATCTTCTTTTCAGACGCCAAGGAGGATTATTAGGAAGTGAAGTAGAAGCCAGGTTAGAAACGAGTTGGCTTGGGTGGTTGAGAAGTTTATCATGGAAGGAATGGTATCTGGTTCTGGCCAAATCGGCAACATGTGAGACATTGAGGTCCTGATAGGTGATTTGATTTGTGACAAAGTAAGGAGTATTAAAGATTTTGGACTGTAAGGATTGGATTCGGGAGGATTTTTTGATGGTTTAGTGGAGCCCCAAAGCTCAACATCGTATGTCCAGATAGGCCTTATAACAGTCATATAGATCAGTATTTTGCAATGGATTGGAAGTTTGGACCGTGTGTCTAGTAAATGTTCTAATAGTCGAAATCGACGAGCTGTTTTCTGTCTTTTCAGTTTTGTGTGAGGATTCCATGTCAGTCGTTTGTCCAGATGTAGTCCTAAGGAACGGATCTATTCAACAGGAATAAGTGGGATATTATTATAAGATACTGTGGGGCAAGTCGAAGGTTTAATTTAATGTGAAAATTTGACAGATTAGGGAAATTAGTGGACTGAAATGGAGCTCAGAAATTACGTTCAAAAATGATTATTTGCTGTATTTTTGTTTAAGAAAATTTCTTTAACAATCATCTATATGAAAACTAAAGTCTATCTGCTACGTTTGCGTAAATATTAGTAAAATCATTTTTTTTTTTTTTTTATAGCAATATTTCTAAAATAGTAAGATTGTTGTAAATTGACAAATATTTTTGTGAATTCATATAAATTTTAAAGGCCATATGAATAAATATTTTATGAGAATCCATTCTCGTGAAAGGTGAGCCAGCTCGCTAAGACCAAAAATCCGACTGGACAGAAATAAATTTCCCACTAAGCCCAAGAGAGCTATATTCGAGCCGGACCTATTCCTTTATCTGCATGCTTCCCTAAAAAATTCACGACTAGGTATAGCCTCCAAGTTATCAGCAGTAATATTCCACATTGTGAGCTGGAAGAAAATAACGTCATGATAATATTATATTAACTAATAACATATTCAAAATTATTTTGATTAATTGAATAGTAATATCCTATAAAGAGAAAATGTTCACAAAATCAGATGACCATTAATTCATATATCTTGCCCTGTTTAAGGGGATTAATTGAAATAAGGGGGGCACCCACACTATATGCATATAGCAACGCATAAATACATCTTCAAACCTAAATGTTCAATTTTATTAGAAATAAAATAAATTCAACACTCCCATTGGCAGAAAGAACACATTGAGGTCTTTGAAGAAATACCTCTGTGTATCCCGGAAGTCCTCCATGGATACACAGGCTACCAAATATTATGCTCCAATTATCCCAAAGCTAGTTCGTCACCTACTGAATATAGAACTAGGTTCTCACGTCTTTGTCAAAATATTCCTGATCCTTTTTTTATATATACTGACGGATCAAAATCTGACGAATCTACAGCATTCTCTTTTATAACAAATAACTCAACCCATAAAATAAAACTGCATAAATTATGCAGTGTATATACAGCTTAATTACATGCAATAGCCTCAGCACTCCACTACTCCATGACAGTGACGTATACTAACATAGTTATCACTGCCGACTCTTTAAGTTCACTAAATGCAATGAAGACCACATACCCGAAACACCCGACAATCATAAAAATTCACAATTATACCAACGTGCTCGAAAACTTGGGAAAAACTGTTTATATGGGTGCTGGGTCACGTGGGGATCACTGGAAATGAACTGGCGGACATTGCAGCTAAACAAGCACTTGCTCTTCCAGGTCTGGGCGTGGCCATTCTGACACCACAAGAAATAAGGCTTCCGATGAAAAATGAGATATCATCTAGTTGGCAAGCCATGTAGGATGAAATCCCGCCAAGCAAATTAAAAACTATTAAGAAAACGATTAAACCATGGACCACATCAAACCGTTCCAATCGCAGGGAGGAGGTAGCTATTGCCAGATTGAGAATAGGTCATACGAATTTAACTCCAAATTAACTCATTAGGTCATTCGAATCTAACTTCATCTAACCTTACCCCTGTTGAATAGATCCGCTACATTGGACTACATCTGGACAAACGACTAGCCTGGAATACTCACACAAGACAGGAAACTATACTTCGATTTCGACTATTACAGCACTTACTAAACAAACGGTCCAAACTTCCAATTCATTTCAAAAGACTGATTTACATGACAATTATAAGGCCTAACTGGACATACGGCGTTGAGCTTTGGGGCTCAACTAAACCTTAGAATTCCTCTCATACTCGATCCTTACAATCCAAAATCCTTCGTAAAATGCTCCATACTCACAAAGACCTTAATGTTCCCTATGTAACCGATCTAGCCCGAACCAGATATCAATCCTTCCATTAAAAACTCCCTAACCACTCAAACCCATTAGTTTCTAATCTTGCTTCCTCTTTTATTCCGGACAATCCTTCGAGGCGTCTGAAAAGAAGATGGTTTTTGGAAAATTTTTTAGAGAGCTACCATTGGGTAGTTTCTCTACATGCTTGTACCATACCATTATGATATCCTCAAATTTACTTGATGTATTTATATACAGTTGTAAATATCAATAAATAATTAAAAATAAAAAAACTTCATCTAAGAATAGATTATACGAATTTAACTCACCCGATCAATAAGCTACCCCCGGCAGAATGCCAATACTGCAACAGTGGACTTACGATCAGTCACATATTTGAAGAATGTCATTTCTATTCCATTAACTTAAATAGATTGGGAGTAGTACCGAGTGTATCGGATCCTCTGAATGATGTCCAGAAGAACGTGGGAATGGTTTTGGTTTTCTTTAAAAGGAATGGCCTTTTGAATTAGATTTAAACCCGAGTGTTTGTTAAACGTACTGAATAATTCTAAAATAAGTAGTTAT
The DNA here is from genome assembly GCF_000696795.3 of Halyomorpha halys. Classification (NCBI taxonomy): domain Eukaryota; kingdom Metazoa; phylum Arthropoda; class Insecta; order Hemiptera; family Pentatomidae; genus Halyomorpha; species Halyomorpha halys. The sequence continues at coordinate 330,771 of NW_027115801.1, read as the reverse complement.
TTAAATTTTTTCGTAATTATTTAAAGAGTGGCAAATCTTGAAATATAATTATAAAGTGCGAAAGATGGGCGTTGATGACCTCAGGGTTTTACTAAAGCTCCAGCCAACAACAACAACAAACAACGCTAGCGCCCTACGTGGCCTAAGATAAAGATAACAAATGACACGCGCTGGCTGTGACCAAAAGCAGTAGAGAAAGAGTCATATTTTCTCTGGGAAAGCAGTATCTTTTCTTCATTCTAATACGGTGGAAAATCATTAGTGATCAATGGCAATTCCGAAGTGCCCTTCGGCAGCCGAGGTGAGTGTAAATAGAGAGATGTGGAGAAGAATAAAGCAGTTTGAGCAAGTTACCTTCCTTCATCATACGTCATCAATCTGCAAATATACAGGTTTTATTGACCCCTTATCAAAATTAATTAACGCACCATAACCATAAATGCTTTAATTATATTATTTCAATTTCTTTAGACAGATAATTATTTATTAAATAAATCAAAATGTGTATTCTTATTAGTCTCAACACTTTGAGTATTGAGACATTCAACAGTCCAACGTTTCGACCATTTCAGCTATCCTCAAGGACATCTAAATATTTAACAGCTTATATTATATATTCATTTTTAACACTTATAACAACAACATTATTACTAATAATATAACATACCTTATATTATAATTTCTTCCTCATATTAAAATTTAAAATTGGTTATGCAGGCTATTCTGCCCAGGTCATTCATTAATTATAAGTTAAAAACCTATTTAAAAAGTCAATTATTAGAGAGTCATATTTATTATTAATAAGCTTACCTAAGCTAAGTTTAGTTACCTATGACCCGATTGACCCGGATTACGATTGATCCGTCAATCGGGATTAATATATAAAATTCCATGTTTAAATTGTCCAGCAATCTATATAGGTGAAACTAAGCAAATGTTGGGGGATAGAATATATCAACACACAAATGATACAAGAAATAAAGAAAAGGATCCAAAAAAAAACAGCATTAGTACAGCATACAGCCAAAGATCAACATAATTTTGATTTTGATTACACTATAATTTTGCATCAAGAAAACAATTTGTTCAAAAGAAAAATACTTGAGTCAATTTATATATCAGAGAACATCAATTACACAGTTAATTTTAAAACAGATACTAGAAATTTAAACCAACATTATGCAGAGATTTTAAGCAAAATAAATTTATAAAAATATTTGAGGAATTTGTTACGATTTACAATTAATTTTGATATGGATTTTTGAGAATTAGAAAAAATACCAAATTTTCATTAACTGGATTTAGTGAATGACACAATTTTCTTCCTTATTAAACTATAATAGTTTATTTCATTTCATACAGCAACGTTTCGGGAGATTTCCCCCATCTTCAGGCTGCTAAAAAACAAATTCAACAAAACCATAAACATTTGCTTACAACATTAATATATCATTTACACTCTAAGAACTATTTATAAATTATTTACTTGATAACAAAAACCTATATTTGACATGTAATTTTCAGATTGAGACAAAAATGTAATTTAAATTAATTTTAAAATAAGGCTGACCTGTGTGAGTGGAGGTTATAAGTGGTTTGTGTAGATGGTAGTGATTTGGTGGATAATTTTAAAATAAGATTTAGATATTTATGATTTTAAATTTTAAAAAATAGGTAACTAAACTTAAGCTTAGGTAAGCTTATTAATAATAAATATGACTCTCTAATAGTTGAATTTTTAAATAGGTTTTAACTTGTAATAAATGACCTGGGCAGAATAGACTGCATAACAAATTTAAAATTTTAATGTGAGGAAGAAATCATAATTAAAGGTATGTTATATTATTAGTGATAATGTAAGTGTTACAAATGAATATATAATATAAGCTGTTAAATATTTGAGGATGGCTTGAATGGCCGAAACGTTAGACTGTTGAAATAAAAAGTGCTGAGACTAATAAGGATACAAATTTTGATTTATTTAATACTTAAATGCTTTGTTTCGGCCACCCTTCATAGTTCACCTATAATTACGATAGATTTAGTATTTAACATTTAATATTCTCTCTTGTTCAACCAACCTATATATTGTAAATATAATTCTCTTTCTGTTACTTCATACCTTATTTTCATTTCCTTTAACTTCAATACAGTCACTAACAATATCCAACCACTCAATCAAAACTGAAGTAACGCTTAGCCTAAAGTTGAAGGTGCACTTCATACATCTCTATTATATAAAATAAGTTTTAGTAATTACCGTGTAATATTTTATTTTACTCTCTCAGTGAATTATAAACTTCGAACTACACGACGAGTTGATAAATTAAAGCCTAAACAGTTAAAAAAGAAAATGAATCACAAAATATCGTACAAAGAAAATATTAGAACTAAAAGGCACAAATTCATATTGAGTTTATTTTCTTATTTTTTTATTTTATAGTAGAAACTACCCTTGTAACAAAAAAAAAACAATATAAATATCAGTGTTCTTAATCATTTATAACTAAAGCATGTACCTGTTGGATTCCATCAGAAGAGGAGACATTATCCTTCCCGGCTAAGAGGGATTGGAGAAGGACATTAGTGGACCCATGGGGAAGGACGGATTATCTCATAGAATCCGATCAGTGTCCTCATAGATCCTAACTAGGAGGATTCTAGCTCTTAGTGGTAAATCTCTTGTCAGTTTTGGGTTAATTATCTTCAAGAGTTTTGTCAAACTGAATATATTTAACCATGTGCTATAATAATATAATAATAAGAGTAATAAATATTTCATCGGTGAGACTTGACAAAACATAAATAATAGAATAAAACATGTTACTGCCAAAGCACAATGTAAACACATTATTCAAAATAATAACAATTTTGATCTTAATAATTTTAAATATATTCTGATTGGGGGTATTGGAATAGGAAAAATACATTTAATAAATAGTGTTTTTGTTTAGCTGATGTTTTTTCCGATTCCAACTCTCTGAAAAATTATTGCTTTTCGTTCCCATTACGTATAAAAATGATACTTTTAATCACCTTGTTTTCCTTTTCGAACTTTTAATTGATATTCTCCTTTAAAAAATGACGGAATGTACAATTTTATTTATTTTTTTATGACCCCCTTCTTGGTCGTTTATGACATATGGAGGGGTTATCAACCTATTCTATCCATAGTGGGAAGTCAAGTTTTATTCGTGGGACCGAATAGAGTCAACCCTACTGGCTTGGAAAGACCTGAGTAACTGACGGCCCTGAAATGTACAAATTTATAAAACGTAACAAAAATGATTGGTTTTACCGGTAATAGTAAAGTTTATTAAATTGAGCTGATCAGAGAGCGGAGAAGAGAATGAGCGAATGGAATCCGTGACCATCATCTATCATCCAGCAGATACTTAAAATCAAGAAGAAGAAACAGATGCAATATTTAAAAATTAAATAACATACTAACAATAATATAACATTTGGCCCCCCAGCCCCCATGCTATAACCAATGCACAAATCAATAACTCTAAATATAATTTTATTCCCACACAGTCCACTCAATATACTTCTAGAACCAGTTTTTGTAAGATCATTTTTCTGCGTACTCTGGTTTCACCCTAGACTGCAATGGTTGTGCACTAGTATTATATTATATTATATATTATATAATATAAGAGCTAAAGATGAAAAAAAAGGCAGTTATCTCACACCGATTTTTGATTACTTTAATGAAAGCTATGTATAATTAATAGTCGAGATTGATTTGAGTCTGCCAAGTATAGGTAGGGGAAATAAAAAATAGTGGCTGTTTCAAAACTAATTTTTCATTCGGACCTTTATTTCTTAAAAAGTAGGAACAACACAAGAAAACCTAAGAGAACGTAATTTAAAGTAGAGTAAATTTGTTAAAATATGAGCCCTATTTATTTAACGAGTTATTTACGTTGAACAGTTTTCGAGATATAGCTTTTTCAAAAGAAAAATTTCATAAAAATGTTATATGGGACGTACTGAAAGATCAGTAGTTAGTGAATTTATTTTGAAAAATTTATATCTCAAAAACCATTAGACGTATAGATGTCTATTGGCACTCAAATTAATTAAAACTAGTTAATGTAATATACACTACTTTATAGTAAGTTAAATTTCCTTTATTATGAGTGTTGGCTGACATATGTGCGTCTTATGGATCTAAAGATATATTTTTTTCAAAAATCCAACATTTTATAATATAAAACAACTAGAAATTAACATTTTGTGAGTTTATTTCATCAAATATCATAAAAACTACTACTCCACTATAAAAACTACTACAAAGATAAATATTATTAACTATTTTGCAGTAAATTTAACTAGCTTTAATGTGAGCGCTGGCAGACATCAATACGTCCAATGGTTTCTGAAATAAAGTTTTTCATAAATCAAATTTATTGTCGGAACAACTATAAATCAATTTATTTTAGCAAATATTATGAAAACTACCATTCCTACGAAGGTAAAGGTTATAAACTTCTTTATAGTCCATTAAACAATCTTTAATTTGAGTACTAATAGACATCTGTACGTCACATAGTTACTGAGATGTAGATTTCTCAAAATAAATTAACTAACTACTAATCTTTCAGTAGATCTTTAGGAAATTTAATTTTAAAAAGTAAAATAGCTCTTTTAGGCCTAATATTTCAGTACATTTACTCTTTTTTAAATAATGTTCTATTAGATTTTCTAGTGTTGTTGGTAGTTTTTAAGATATAGAGCTCCGAATGAAAAATCAATTTCTTTTTTAAGGTTTTTTAAACAGCCGTCATCTCTTAATCCCCCTACCTATTCTTGACAGACTCGTCGATTTTAACTGTTTTCTATAGAAGTAATCAAAATCAATTGAAGCCAATGCAAACGGCATATGGCATAAGTATTCACCATTTTAAATCTAACAAATGGACTATTGGACTCATATAGGACTGCAAGGTTTTCAGGTGCAATGGAACAAATACACCGAAACTAAATTCTCCTCTTTAAGAAATTGCTAGATAGCGGAGATGTTGGACACCTCTACCGAGCGTCAGGAACCTCAGCTCATGTATTGGAAAAATTTCTCCTTAAATAAATAAAAAAACATTCTCCTTGACCCCCCCCCACACATTAATATAAGGAAGAGAATAACCAAACTGCTGAAATATTATCAGGAAGAGTATTGCGTGGATAACGAGGGCACTGCAAGATTTGTCAACTTCCTTACGTTTAGTTTGACTGAAGAGGAAACACTAATAGTGGATGCCAAGATAAGATTCGAAACGAATGATCCTGATCAAAGAAATACGATACTGGCTTAGAAAGAGAACATTTCCTTATTCCTTATTTACAAGAAAAATAAACAGGCGAAAGACAATTTTTCGGTGAGACAGCTGTAAGCTGTAGCTTTTTAGCTAGAACAGTACAACATAAATTAATTTCTAATGATAGGACTAATGATCCAAAATACAAAACAATTCTTACCTCTTCAGAACTCAGTACACCTCTTAAATTACAAATATTAGAAAAATGGCAGGCCAAGTGGAATGAAAGCTCTCCCAGTAAATTAAAAGAAATAAAACGATCAGTAAAACCATGGTCAACATTCTACCGCAACAGCCGCAGAAAGGAAGTTGCTCTAACCCACTTGAGAATAGGCTATACTCTCCTTACGCACCCTCACCTGATCAGAAAACTGCCACCTCCAACGAGCAAATATTGTCAGTTCATTCTCACGATTAGAAATATTTTTGAAGAATGTGCTCACTATTTGCCAATAATAAACTGAATAGGACTGACCCCAAATTTATCAGAAGCTCTCACAGATGAGGAAGCTAAAATTACATTAGCGTTTGAACTTTTAAAAGCACGTCGCCTTCTTTATAAATTATAACTCCTCTTCAATTTTAATTAATTTATTTGTCCCTCTGTCGCAAATGCGGCAGAGAGTCTGAAACACCAGCGCATGTGCTGGGAAAATGCCCCAAC
>NW_027115801.1:322550-323946 GCF_000696795.3 Halyomorpha halys | reverse complement strand
TTGTTGATAGGGTGAATTGAATAATTGAGCAGAAATGAGAGGGAAAAATGGGAGTGAGTGAAACATTTGTATTGGTTGTACAGACCGAAATGGATTGTAAAAGGAAACTGTAGTGGTGAAAAAATATTGTTTATTATATCCTATTATTGTATACATTTTTTCATGATTATACCATGAATATGTAATGTAAATATGTCCGATTACGGATTGATAAGTATGCTGTGTGAAATAGCAACCTAATGTATTTAGGCAGCATAGATGAATAAAGTATTTCTCTCTCCTCTTCAATTTTAATTAATTTATTTTTTTATTATATTTTTATTTTATTTTATTTTTTTTTACTTTTATCATGCCATTGGCGTTGATAACCAGTGGGTTTTACGTCTTTAAGCAACAATCAACAACAACAATACAAAACAATAAAATAAAAAAATAATTCAAAAGACTTATGAAGTAAATTGTAATTATACAAATTCACAAATAAATAATTTAATAAATCAATTCGTAATAAGTATGGAGTGAACTTAATTAAAAATAAAAATACAATATAAAATACCAAAAAAAAAATTAAAAATACAATATTATACAATACACATAATTGGTGGAAACCCTTATTCTAGACTCACTGGGAATTCTACCTCACCATTTATATTAGACCTAAGTATTGTAAATGTATTCCACATGTCAAAAATGGTACTCATAAAAAAAAAAATGATATTGCCGATTGTCTGACCGATGATATATGCTGCAAAATATATGCTTTTAATATATTGGTTGGAGGTGCCACTACAATATACTACCTCTCTACTAACAACCACCGAATTATAACGTAGCCTTATCGACTGATGGCAAGACTAAGTTACTGCACAACTCCAATTAACCTTCCAAGCCGACGGGGGAGTAATCTTAGCTACCGAGGAACTAGGAAGTCGAAGTCGCGGTTCAAGTTTTAAAAGGTGGTTAACCCCGGCAGAATGGATACTAATTGGAAGTACTGTGTTCGCCTTCCTTCCAGGCGGATGTGTCTTCCAATTAGGGTTCCGTATGGAACAAGAGTAAGCGAGAAGTACATGAAATATCTTAAAATAGTACCTTATTGGTAATTCAATTATTTCTTTAATAAATGAGCATGCTCTCTCTCTTTCCGTATTACTTGTTATATTTTATTTTTTGTTTATTTATACAGAAAAGTACATCCAATATGGTCCAAATAGATGAAAACATCTATTGATCTGTTCCAGAATAACATACAGAAATGATAAACATTAATGAAATATGCTTTAGTTACACTTTTGATCACTAGGGCGCTGTGGAGGCATCTACGATTTATTAGCTAGAACAGTCTGTGTGTGTGAGAGAGAGAGAGAGAGAGAGAGAGAGAGAGAGAGAGAGAGAG
>NW_027115801.1:315170-321860 GCF_000696795.3 Halyomorpha halys | reverse complement strand
TCCCCAGGGAGTCCAAAATAATATTTTCCGCCAAGATCGCAATATCCCCGATGCTAACACCTAGGCCTTCTAAGAAGCCTCTTGTTCTATCTGGTATTGTTCCACGAGATCCAAACCAGAGGCCTCTCACGGTGAACTCTCTCTCCGAAGTTCTGGCGGAATTTTTCCTTAAGGAAAGAGGCGCATTTTTCATATATTTTCTTTTTTTTCCCTTTTCACTCCACCTTCCTGTTCGAGGTCATTACTTTCAAGTAGTAATGAATAAATTAATCTATAGATTAATTTCTGATAATAAAACTAATGATTCAAAATATAAAATTAAAAAAAAATAATTGAAAAGGCTTACGAAGTGAATAGTAATTATTCGAATTTACAATTAAAAATTAATAATACTGATCTAATTAATTCGTAATAAGTATGGGGTGAACGTAATTAAAAATAAGAATACAATATAAAATATTTAAAAAATAAAATAAATACAATACTATACACCATACAATATGTAATATGATATCGAATATAAAGAATACAAATACATAAGACTGCTTCAAATGTTGAAACCAATTACCAGTAGACCTCCAATAACAAACAGACTGTGGATAAAATTTTTGAATTTCTCACTCAAAACTTTTCCAAAAAATTTAATCAAGTTCCAATGTTTTTTAGGAAATTAAGACAAAATTTAAAAATCTAGGCAATGATAACTTATACAAATTTCGGAAATTAAGACAATAAGTGATAGATGCAAAATATTAAATATTTAAAAAATATAAAAACAAAAAATACAAAAAAGAAAAGAGCCTTAAAACTGATTTATTTGTTTAGTGTTTTCAGTAATTAATCATTGTAATCGAAGGAAACAATTAATAATAATAATAAATAATTAATTCAAATAACAAATCATTTGTTTTGATATTTTACGTTTTATATTATACTAACTATACGTTATATTCTCCTTTATAAGTTAAACTCACAGTTCCTTTGCAGATCTCTACATCAAACTTTACTTAATATTGTAGATTTATATTCTTGGCTGTTAGTGATATATATTTTTGAAAATCATGTACTGATCATTTATTTTACAGTGAACAAGTTAACACTGTCAAATTCAAAAAAAAAAAAAATAATAAAAAATTCTCTACTTCCAAAACTTTCTGAGAATATGAGAAACTCTGACCAATTATCTGACTTATCTTTGTAATGAGATGATCGTTCTGCCAAAACTCTATTACGCGTTATCGTAATATATTTTATTACCTAATGCCTGTTTTAGATTGTTTATAATTTAATATTATGTTAATTCTGTCTGATTATGAAATTTTATATTGGCAAGTCTCTTGATACCCTAGGTCTTTAGTATCGATATACTAGATCCTTAGATAGCCATAGTGTCGATATCCTGGATCCTTATATAAGCTTAGTATCGATATACTAGATCCTTAGATAGCCTTAGTGTCGATATCCTGGATCCTTATATAAGCTTAATATCGATATACTAGATCCTTGCTAAAAATTCACAATTATACCAAAATGCTCGAAAACTTGGGAAAAACTATTTCTTTATATGGGTGCCGGGTCACGTGGGGATCACTTGAAATGAACTGGCGAACATTGCAGCTAAACATGCTCTTCCAGGTCAGGGCGCGGCCATTCTGACACCCCAAGAAATAAGTCTTCCAATGAAAAATGAGATACAATCTAGTTGGCAAGCCATGTGGGATGAAAGCCCGCCAAGCAGATTAAAAACTGTTAAAAAAACCACTAAACCATGGACCACATCAAACCGTTCCAATCGCAGAGAGGAGGTAGCTATTGCCAGACTGAGAATAGGCCATACAAGTTTAACTCATACATATCTGATCAGTAAGCAGCCACCGCCAAAATGTCAATACTACAACAGTGTACTTACGATCAGTCACATATTTGAGAAATGTCATTTTTATTCCGCGAACTTGAGTAGATTGGGAGTAGAACCGAGTGTATAGGATGCTCTGAATGATGACCAGAAGAACGTGGAAATGGTCTTAGTTTTCTTAAAAAGGAATGGCCTTTTGAATAAGATTTAAACCAGAAAATCTATTATACGTAATAAAAAATACCAGAAGAAGTAATTATTACAATTTTTGTTTCGAAATTATTTAAAGAGAAAAACAAAGTGAAATATAATTATAAAGCACGAAACATGGGCGTTGATGACCTCAGGGTTTTACGCCCTAAAGCCCCACAACAACATAATTTACTATGCGTTTATTATTTTTTCTGATCCCTTTAAAACAAAAATACATACGAATCAGCATTATCTGAAGGAGAAGCATAATTCAAATTAAGTACTATTTTTTTTCTACCGTGGGTACTTAAAGGTCTTATTGAAATACTTATCTTTGTAATGTGATGATCGTTCTGTCAAAACTCTATTATGCGTTATCATAATGTATTTTATTACTTACAGCCTATTTTAGATTGTTTATAATTTAAAATAATGTTGATTCTGTCTGATTATGAAATTTTATGTTGGCAAGTCTTTTGATATCCTAGGTCCTTAAATAGTTTTAGTATCGATACCCTAGTTCATTAAATAGTCTTATATTCACCATCCTAGATTCTTAGATATTCTTAGTATCGATATACTAGATCCTTAGATAGCCTTAGTGTCGATATCCTGGATCCTTAGATATTCTTATTATCGATATATTAGATTCTTGGATAGTCTTTGCATCCATATCCTGAAACCTTACGTTTTCTAGTATTACCCAATTAATAATATTAATTATTATAGATAAAAGCTGTAAATGAACTTTTTATGAATTATTATATCTCATTAATTAGAACGCTTTTCCGCCAAAGACTATCGACTAAAATGCTATGTTTGCTCAAAGCCAACTTCATGAGCCCAGAAACCTAAACGATAAAAGACGCTTTGTTGAGCTTAATTTTGGGCGGTCTTTTATTTTTGGCGGGAACAGATTAGAAGGGATGATGGATTGAGAGGCGGTGTAGAGGGAGTGGTCATTAGCGGGTCCCACTGTCTCACTAATGCTTCCCATTCACCTCACAATTTACCACTCAAATCTCACCTGTCCGTTTTTTTCCCTTTTCCCTCTTTTTTTTACCCTCTCTTCCCTCTTTTTTTAGTGCAATACAATCGAATATTCTCTCCTGGGTCCCAATTGGATTTAAAAGTTCAATCGGGGACTCCTCTCTGGACAGTTGTGCTACACGATAACGTTTTTGGTAATTTTTTTTTTCTCTTTTAAAGGTCGATCCTTTACAGCTGTTTTTTTTTTTTTTTTTTTTACAAATAACTTGTAATTCTTTTTTTTGTTGTTAAATTCACACACAATTATTTTTTAATAAATATATTTATTAATATATAGGGAAATGGTCAGGGTTGCGGTCAATAGTGAAAAATAGTTTACAACTATTTATTTTCCAACGTTTCGCCCCACTTTGCAGGGCTTCCTATTTGTAATTCTTTTTTTTGTTGTTAAATTCACACACAATTATTTTTTAATAAATATATTTATTAATATATAGGGAAATGGTCAGGGTTGCGGTCAATAGTGAAAAATAGTTTACAACTATTTATTTTCCAACGTTTCGCCCCACTTTGCAGGGCTTCATCAGGGCTAAAAGATACAAAATGAAACTATGCTAAGATAAAATGATAGAAATAAAAATAAAAAGATACAATGAAACGAATAAAAAACAAGTAACAAAGGCAAGAGTAATAGTTTCATATAAAAATACATAAAATATAAAGCTGAAAAAGTACAGGAGATGTATATAAAACAAAAAACAATACGGGAAATATATATATAAATATACAGAGATAAAATAAACATCATGAAAGAATAATAAAAATAAAAAGATAATAATGATGAAAAAAATGACAATAAATGAGTAGAGAGCCATATAGGACAACATACCTGTCCAAATAAATAAGTTGAACAGACAGAAACAGCGGAAACGAGTGGGGAGGAGGTGGTCCCCACTCTTGCGCGGACCAAGTAACGGTTTTAAAACGATTTCAAATATATATATATATATATCCTGTACTTTGTTAGCTTTATATTTTACGTATTTTTATATGAAACTATTACTCTTGCCTTTGTTACTTGTTTTTTATTCTTTTCATTGTATCTTTTTATTTTTATTTCTATCATTTTATCTTAACATAGTTTCATTTTGTATCTTTTTAGCCCTGATGAAGCACTGCAAAGTGGGGCGAAACATTGGAAAATAAATAGTTGTAAACTATTTTTCACTATTGACCGCAACCCTGACCATCTCCCTATATATCAATTTTTATGGTCAACTATATATACATATATATTTATTAATATGTAAAACTGATTTAAAAGTATACACTCTTGTGTTAATTTAAAGTATTTTATATAATTGCATGAAGTGTAGAATCTACTCATTGACCAGGCCATCTTCTTTTCAGACGCCGAGGAGAATTATCAGATAGTTAAGGAGAAGCCAGGTTATAAATATGTGGGTTTCGGTGGTTAAGAACTTTATCATGGAAGGATTGGTATCTGGTTCTGGCTAAATCTGTAATATATAGAACATGGAGATCCTTGTGACAAACTCCTCACATTATCTTTAGTGATTTTACAGGGGTTTTGGATTATAAGGATTGAATACGAATCAGGAAATCGATAGTTTAGTGGAACCCCAAAATTCAGCCTCTTAAGTCGAGAAACGCTTTATTATAGTCATAATAATCAGTCTTTTGTAATTAGCTGATAGTTTTGATCGTTTATCTATTAAGTGTTGTGATGGTCGGAATCAACAGGCTGGTCCCTCTCTTTTCAGGCCTTTAAGAGGATTCGATCTGTGGGGTATTATTAAAGGATATTGTGGGGCAACAGTTTTTTTTTAAATAATACTTTTTAAATAACACTGTGTCATAGATATACAAGTAAACCTAGCCTTCATATTCACCTTACGAGGGATTGCGATATACAACTAATGCTTTGCTATCATCGTCCTACGGCTATCATCTTCCAGATCTTCCTTCCTCCTCAATTTAATTCCAGACAGACATTAATACTCGATTTCATTCAGCTGGTGTTATTAATTTATTATCAACCATGGTTATTGTATTTTGAGTTAAAGAAGACCTATCCATTGTTTCGTATAGATGATATCAATCAATGCCTTATAATTTCTTTATAATTTTGTTTGTTATAAGACTTTATTATTTCATTTTAGTTTACTAACCCAAAATATATATAACTTATTTATACTATTAATGATTATATATATATTTTCCTTTTGTACAACAATTTAATACATTTACAGAATTGTATTTTCCTATAATTTTCAAATGTTCAATTAACTTTAACCCGTAGGGGGCGGTCAAGGATTCTCAAAATACAAAATACAATGCACAAAAACTCGCGAAGTCCCTAAAATCGCCTTATTTAACTAAACTCTTACCGATCATCTTGATGATGTAGACAATTAGGCACAATATAAAATGAATTTAAAACATTTCTTATTATTTATTTAGGAACTGAAACTAAAAACCGTCAAAATACGGAATTCAAATATCATGGTTATGAATATATATCAAAATAGGACCTTTTATCCCCGAAACAAAATTCAAAAGGGGTCAGACTTGAAGTTGCAATGTGTGGAGACAGAAATCAGTCAAAGACGATGAAGGATCTCAAGAACAGTGTGAAAAGCATGTTGCATAGAGTGGTTTTGGTAGAGGGGCAAATTCCTTGGTGGTATTTCACACAGGAGTAGTTCCTGAGCCGACATATTCTTGTTTATACCGTGCAATGACAACATCTGGACCGCTATTGGAGGTGGGGAGGGGATGGTTTTGGATGATCATCAGCCAGGAGGAATCTCTTGAGACGAATTTTCAAGGTGTGAAGGCCGGATTTCAGCTGGCTTCTACCCTGAAGTTGTTCGAAACACAGTTCATGTGACAATTCTTTAGGGAAAACTCTTCTTGGAATTCATTCCAAATACTGGAAGGAAGGGGTTACACTCGGTGCATTTTTGGAAGAGACACCAAAAAAACCGAATCCTGTGACTCAGATGGAGAAAACAAGCCGAAAACAACAGAAACAGAAAACAAGCCTGGTATTATTGGCTGTAACTGAATATGAAGATGTTCGGGAGTGCGGTCAAGGAGGTACATAAAATAGTCTTATCTATTTATGATCTGGTGTTTCGCTCCACTTTGTAGGGCTAAAAAAGATACAAAACAACTATAACTATGTTAACGATTAATTATTAATGAAATATTTGTTAAATTACTTGTAAAAATTGAACTGTAAAATTACAAGATGATAATAAAGGAAACTAATGTGGGGTTAAAAAATATGTAAATATGAGTTAAAAATTATATAAAAATGAATAAAAATATAAGAAGATGGTCAGGGTTGCGGTCAAATAGTTTAAAACTATTTTAATGTCCGACGTTTTGCCCCACTTTGCAGGGCTTCATCTGGAGTGTTCAAACCGAACGGTTGAACGGGAAGTCTTTACGGTCAACTATATATACATATAAAATAAATATAAATTATATGAACAACAATAAGTATACATAAAAAAGAAACGACATAGAGTATTAGGTTTAAATAGATCAGGAGACTTATGGTTTGTTTTATTATCTTACATATGCTATGTATCGAGGAATTAGCCATGATTTCAACAATATGT
>NW_027115801.1:310323-314488 GCF_000696795.3 Halyomorpha halys | reverse complement strand
AATATAAAGGTATTTAATTGGTAAACTGGTAAACACACAAACAGCCTTTGGAAAGGAATCCAATTATAATAATAGTTTTTTAGGACTCAATTTATAATCAATTAATTAATTTATTTTTGGATAATTGCCTTCAGCGATTATCCTGGCATCCCAAGTAAATCTGCTACTAGAACATAGCACATTGTCAACATATTTTTGGTTATTTCGTATCTTTTTTAGCAGTGAAGTCCATCAAAGTGGGGCAAAACGTCGGCGTATAAATAGTTGAAAACTGTTTTTGTTTCCTTTTTTTTTGCCGCATTCCCTATCATCTCATTCATATTGACGACTAAAAAAAAGTATGTATTCAATGTAGATTAAAGTCTGTGCAAAAATTGATTAAATTTGATTTGATTTTTCAAATTAACAAAATAGCGTTAGAATAATTAATTTAGTAGAAGCATTTAAAATGAAGCCAATCGCAATGCCTTCACATGGAGAATTCAATAATGGAAGCGCTCTGTGAAGTGAACTCCGATAGTCCTTTGTAGCCAGTCCTTAACTTACAGAGAGCTCTCCCAATTGTTTGGGGAGAAAAAACAGGACCTCCTCTGTAAAGGTTCCTCTGTTACACAATGAACAATTTCTTAGGATCCCATGGCTTGTTTACTCGATTTTACTGGAGTTGCCGATACAATAGTTTAACAAAAGATAACGAAGACAAAATGCAATCGGGAATGATCGGTCGGTCTCGGGTTTTCCTCTTTCGATTCGGGTGTCTGAAGACCGTCTTTAGTTATTCGAAAAATCCTTTTGTATTTTTTTCGGTAATTATAATTTCTAGGTATGAGAACTGGTATTTATTTTTTTCAAATTAACAAAATTTAGATACTGTAGAGATACATTTAATTTTTTTTAATTCGGCATTAAAGCACTGTTTGACCGTTTCAAAGAGGACAAACCTGCCTAGTGTTAAGACTGCTTAATTTCTCATTGAGTCACGGGAACTATTTTGGATGAAATCGAAAAAACCTGTGAAAATCGATTAAATAAAGTGGCACTTTAACGATTATATCTTACATTATAAACATGCCCTATGCACATCTTAAATATGTAATTTCAGTTTTGTAGGGCTTTTCCTTTTTGAGCTAGTGTATTTCTGTCGAAAACTCAAATTCGAATTTTTTCACAATCTTAATAGTTTCACTTATAATATATTACTTATATAAGTAAGTGAAAATAAAAATTAATTATAATTAACTTTTTATATTTCATTGTAGCTCAATATTGTCCCAAGACTTGTTATTTATAACGAGTTAGTTATGTAGAAAGTTGAATATAAATTTATTTTAAGTAATGTTTCTGTTTATTATTCTTGATTTCAATTTTATTGTTTAACTATTTGTTTAAGTAAGACGCCCCCTCAATGCCGAATAGAAATTCATGATGTGGCATCTAGTGGCAAAGATATGCGGTAAGAAGCCTGGGCAGCCATCTTGGTTCCCAAAAACAAAGGGGTTAGTACCAGTTGAGTAGCCATCTTGACCTGGACAGATGAAGAAAGAGACAGTACGTTTCAGGAAGGTCTCTTCTCATAAATCATGAGGGAGTAAATCTGTACACTCAGGCGAGAGAGGCGGCGGCGGCGGGAGGATGAGGAAAAAGAACCAAGAGGAACCCTTCTTTCATGTACATCTTCAAACAAGAATCAACATTCAAGTCTCAAGAACATCACACAAGTAATCTGCAATATTTAAACCCATTCATGTAATAAAACCAAATTTCTCACTAACCAACTAATCACACTGTAACTATTTTGTTCAAACCATCCAGAATAGAGGTATTTTATTTTAAAGTATATTATATCAATTTATTATAAATAAAGTCCACTCATTACCAGTAAACTATCAGTAATTCCTTAATTTAAACCAGCTTACCAGTATAATAATTAATTTGGGTAATATCCCCCAATTTTTACTCCGGGGAATACCTAAATTAAACACTATTAGTTAAATAAATTCTTTTTTTTTTTCACTGTAGGAATAGGAGAATAATAAAATATTGAAACGTCATCACAATATGTTATCGATATATTGTTGTTTTATCATCGCAATATGTTATCGATATATTGTTGTTTTATTACCGGCCTACTCAAAAAAGATATCATTATCATTCAAGAAAATAAGTCATTGAAATAATTGGATACATAAGACTGAATATTAAAGCATATGAAATTGCAATAGTCCAACAGATATTCAAATTTGAATAATACAATATGGGGGTGGGGGTAGCCCCGGGGTAAGGCCAGTGGCTACTAATTCCTAGGACCCCTGTTCAAATCCGGCTGGGCAGAAATTGTTTTCTGTTATACTGTAGCCGTGAATCAACTCTTATGAGTTCTGTTCCAGTCTCCTAAATTGGGTACCCTTAATTTGGCAAACATCTGGTGGTCGAGCGTGATTCTGACCAAATCACCACCTTGCACAACCGTTGGTCTAGCAACAGTACTCCCTTAAAAAGTACTGAACCCCTGACCGTTCATGGCTTGTAGCGGTACAGATTTAATTTTTTTTTTTAATAATATATTTAACTTCATGACCTTTTCATGTAAAAATATTATTGAAGTTCAATCAATGATTATCTACCAATGCTGATCAATTAGATCAGCACTATAAATCGATAACAGCTTATGCGAAAGTACGGCCTCTTGTGGTACACCACACGTCAGTGGAACGGTTCTGCAGTGCTTTTCTTGAACTTGTACGGAGACACTTCTTTTTCTACGTTCTTGAGGAATGAGGTGATGACTGAATCGAGCTGATCCGGGCATTCGTGAACTATAAGCTTACGCCATAAGATACCGTGTGAGACAGAAACGAGGGTCTTCTTACAGTCTATACCCGTCGCTGTATCCTTGTTAAAGTGGTGTTCAATTCTCTCTGTAATTTCATGAGATGGTGTTTAGTGCTCGTGTGGGCTTGGAAACCAGTGTATGAAGCATGCCCTCAACCGAATTGCCGGACACACTTCACTTTTGGTTTGCTGGTTGGGTTTAAGTGGACTGTATAAATGAAAAATGAACATGATTAAATGCAAAATAAAATTCTATTGTTTAAGTTACAAATGGTGTAGTGGGTGGCCGAAAGAAAACATTTATGTTTAGATGGTTAGTTAATTTTGAATGCTGGGCTATGGAATTGTAGATAATGATGTGGTTGATGATGATTACTATGTGGTGGTGAATATTAATTAACTTACTCCATGGTTCTTTTTCCCTCCACATTCTCATGCTTCTCTTCCCTCTGCTCCTGAGAACAACTCCAAGAGTTCTACTCACCCATGGTAGATTCCTGATATGAGAGACAAAAGAGAATAATGAACTGCTTCTACCAGAAGAATATAAGAATAACACTCCTTAGTCTGGGTTGCTTCTCTTAACAGAGAGCACTGGAGGAGGTGAGTTTTGACTTTTAGCCACATGGGCGCTAGTATATCCTGTAGGCTATTATGTCATGATGTTTTATGGTGCCCCCTCCAATTCAACCTTTCGGTTGCCGTAGGTTAACCGGAACACCAGTTTGCTCTTAAGGAATGAGAGAGTTACCACAGGTAATTCAAGATGAATTTTCTGTAAACCTTAGCGAAGTGCGGCAGTAGGCTGAGGGGTCTGCAATCATCCCCCTTTTAGATTTTTAAAATCTTCCTTATTTAAGTCCTGTCAGATAATAAGGATAAGACCTAGTGGATATTTAATTATTCATTCCTGTGAGTCGATTTCATCGCAAAGTTGCTGTCACAGGCATATACTCGCCTTGACTTTGTAATGTCAGTTTTGAAGGGCTTTTCGTTTTTGAGCCAGGCTGTTCACAGACAAGAAAATAAAGAAATTTATTATACTTAGGCTTTTAGACGAAATTACTATAATTTTGTTATACTTCTTGGGGTGACGGTAGCAGCGTGGTAATGCGCCTGTATGCCAACCCATAGATTGCGAGTTCTAGCCTGGATTTTTTCAAGCATAAAATTATGTAATACTCACTCACAATCTTCCCTGGGGTATTTGTGAGGCCCGTTTGCCAATGGGTGCTAATCACAACAATAGGCGTGGGAGTGACCAACCCTATGAAAACCACATCAGGAAACGCAAGGCCTTGGACCTCCATTGTCTGTCGCGCCAACAACAACA
>NW_027115801.1:306758-309098 GCF_000696795.3 Halyomorpha halys | reverse complement strand
TTAACACGCTTTAACATGTTAAACCAAAGATCATGAATACCCCTATTGACAGTAGTTTTGTTTGACTTTCGAAACATTTTATTCACTAAACATTTCGCTAGACATAAAACATAAATTGATAAATTTACATAGCCATTTTGAATAAACATAAAGGTCATTTTAGTCTCAAAAAATATATATTGCTATGTATCGAAGCATTAGCCAGTATTAAGACAACATATGTCCTTTATTAGGGTTTTTTGCTATTTGTCCCGATACCTTGTCAAGGTAGGAGTCTTTTGAGGAACCTCTTACTGCGTTCCTGGAATACATTCGGTTATTAGATCTACAAGCTCTTGACACTTAAAGACGACAGTTTTTGACGAGGGATCGGACTCCAATTAAGCAGGTTCAGGCCCTTCCTGGACATGTCAAAACTTTCTCACCCACTCTCGGGCCTGTGGGGGGGGGGGACGCATACCTCGGGAATGTTCTGTAACCTATGGCTAATGAGGAATGTGATTCAAAAATTAGGTAACGCCCCAAAAAGGGAAGTGGAAGAAAAAGGGCAGGGCAACTAGACCAAGAAAAAGAGTAGTGAACAGGAAGACTTAGACGAGAAAGGACCAGGCTTGAGTGAGCAGCAGAAGAAACAAGACGTACACATGCACACATGCACTTCGACCAAACGAAGTCGTAAGAAGGACCACGAGACCTGGCCATCCCTTATGAACGACACCTACGGAACTACATCCCACGGCATCAGCAGCTATAAGTATAAAGTAAATAATAAGTAATAATCTAATAACCGATATTTTATGGCAACCATTTATCATTACAATCATTTTAATCATAGCAATAAATAGCATTATATAGCCCAATATACCACACCATATTATTTCATATAATTAATAGTAACGACATTTTTTATATATAAAGGTATTTAATTGGTAAACTGGTAAACACACAAAAAGCCTTTTGAAAAGAATCCAATTGTTATAATAGTTTTTTAGGACTCGATATGTAATTAATTAATTAACTTATTCTTGGATAATTGCCTTCAGCGATTATCCTGACATCTCGATTAAAAATTGAGACAGTACATAGCAATATATTAATTTTCCTAAATTTTCATTTAAGGCATTAGTGTACATCTGCAAAATATACATAATACAGTAAAAGGACTTACTATTCAGACAGCAAATGAATTACTCAAAAATAATTAGTGAAGAAGATATGTATAATATAAGAATATATTATACATATCTTACCTATATTATACATACTTACCTACATGATATTATATTTTATCTTTCACTGTTTTCACTCTACTACCATCTAATTCCACGATTATCAATCAATTAATTTTTTTTTTACTATTCAATTATCAGTTATCAATTTTTTTATCATTTATGATTCAATTCAATATTTTGTATAATTCCAAATTTGTTTGTATACTATTCCTTTTTAATTTTATGTTTCTCAAAATGTTGTTGTTATTTCTTTTGTTCTATAGCCCTGATGAAGACCTGAAACTCAGGTCGAATCGTCGGCATAAAATAAATAAATATGGTTTTGTTTATTTATGTTGTTCTTTGCTGACCGCACCCCCCGACAAATTTCTCCAATCATTAATCTACGGTCTACTATCTACACCTCATTAAAAAAGTAAAAAGTATTTCAGGTTCAATCAAGTTAGTTTACAGCAGTCAAATCAATCGTATGCGTTTTTGAAATCAAAATAAAATGGACAATGAAATGAACTAGATACAATGCCAGGATAAGTTAAATTATCCTACAGGTAAAATAAATGCAAAAGACCAAGAAGACATTTAAAGAGAGTATATTATATTTCTTTTATAAGATATTCCTTGTTAAATTGTTTAAAAAAAAATCCAATCGGAAGGGAAAATAATTATGGAGATAACAAGAATGAATCTAAAAAGTGGACTGGAAGTTGACATGCGGATACTGAATAGGGGTGACATCTCGTTGGCCTCGACCGACGGCATTGTCCCCCAGATCGAAGGCCCTTCAGTCATCAGTCCACCTCATTGCCCTGTCACAAAAGGTCGCTTTTTTCATTGATCGTGAAGTTGTTGATAACTCCCATGCGAGAGCTCTCTCCTCGGTTCGCTCAATTGAATGGGGTTAATTACATCTTATTGAGAATGTCATCCTTACATATCAATGCAGTTATAATCTCTCTCTCTCTCTCTCTCTCTCTATATATATATATATATATATATAAGTTAAGTATTGGCGAAAGCAAAATGTCAAAAAAGAGAAGAAGGAATAAGATGTAACACGTTTGAACTGCTGTAACATACTGGCTTTATTGTATTCGGTACATCTCTTATA
>NW_027115801.1:269819-300588 GCF_000696795.3 Halyomorpha halys | reverse complement strand
AAGAGTAGAGGAGGCATAGAGCGGCTTCATGACACGTTGAGTGACCATCTTCGACTATACCAGGTTGACCAGGGACTGGAACCGGACGTGGCAATGCCTAAGGCGATTGTGGCATACAATCATTCCATACATGCAGTTAAGGGGGGTTTCACCATTTGAGATGCTCTTTGGGCTTCGAGGACACCGGCGGGACTATTAGCGCCCGGCAGCAAATGGAGAATAAATACAGAACAACCATTTTGCTCGAAGAAAGTTATGGGAAAAGGCCCGGAGAAGAATAGAAAAGGATAACTCGGGGAATTTAAAGGTCACATATAGGATGGGAGCAATCAAAATTAGGACGATTGTATATAGGAAGTTGGGGTCTAACAGGGGTAAATAGATACAGCGATACGAAGGTCCATTCAGGGTTTACACACATTATACATTATACACAATATTATAACAATAGAAAGGATTAGAAAACCTAAAAAGAGAACTGTCCAAATTGAAAAATTAATACTTCCGGCAATGACAATATAAAAATTGTGTTCTCATACTAGATTAGATTACAGAAAAATTGTTTATTTATTCTATTTATTGTTTTAATGTTGTCATTGATTTTTGTTAATATTGTATTTTTGATTCTATGTTTTTTATTTTTGTAAATATTTTCTATTTCATTCTAGCTTGTTCGTTTACTATATGATTTTTTTTAAAATTTTTATTCTTAGGTTTAAATTATGTATTTAGGATTTATTTAAGGGAGTTTGTGAGTTTTTACTATGATATGTATATAGGATTTTTTTTTTATTGTACATTGTTTTTCATTATTGTTTTTATTTTTAATGTTATAATGTTGTATAGTATTAGTTTACGAGGATTGTTCGTAAACTGGTTGGGGGGAATCACGGTATGAGTAAAGTGATGTATTGAACCCAATAAAGCCAGTATTTTACAGCAGTCCAAACGTGTTAGATCTTATTCCTTTTTCTCTATATTAACATTTTGCTTTCACTGATACTATATATATATCCCCTACTTAGTCATATCTGGAGCATAGGGATTATCCTATAGGTAACCAACTTATTCTGACCACTGTGAGAGGGTCCAGTTTTCATTTAGTCACACCGTCAAGAAATGAAAGTCATTAAGGTTACGCCGCAATTCCATCGGCCACATTTGAAGTAAGTCGTAGGTAACTAGCAAAGTGTGAAAGAGAGGCATTCCTTGGCTAATATCAAGGTTCAGACTAATAGAAATGCAAAGTTCCCAATTAGTTAGTAATGCTAGGGCAGGTTTATAGCTATCGAGGAGCCTTAAGGTTCTTAGGGAGAAAACTCAGTAAAGGATATAAAATATTCATATATTATTTATCTACAAATTTTATTTTAATGAAGGGTACAAAAAAAATAAAGGTTCTTAGTGATAAAGTTCTAAGTGATGACTTTCCTTATCTCCAATGGTGTACAGTAACTCCACGTACTGCTACTCTAAATTAAGTTATAAAACTAAAGCACTCAACCACCATATTCCTGTTTTAAAATTAACTCAAGTGTCAGATAAAAACACTCACTGCACAGGCTCTGTTAAATACAAAAAAAAAATATCAAATAGGAGCTTTAAAAAAAAAATTTTAGCACCACCTAATAATCCATAATATAATCCTAGTTACTATATTCCTCGAAACATCAACCGCCTCATTCATGATTTACAATAAAACTAAGTTTCAGAGAAAATCGAAATCCAAACTAAAACATTCGTAAACTGTAGATTCAAATAGAGGCTTTGAAAAAAAAAGTGATGAGATTAATAAACACCACATATTTTGATAGTAAGCTAAGAATAAGAGCAATACACAAATAAAACTTACTTTACTAGTTACAGCGCATGCGCATATAACCAAATAGATCACCTGAAAAAAATAAAATTAATAATTAATACACGATAGAGTTGATAATTGAATAATGAACAAATTTGAAAATGAATAAAAACAAACATATATTGCCGCGTACGGGGCTTTGTGTACACATATTATATTGAATTTATTCATATTTTCATGTAGTTATATTATGTATTTATAAGGGCGGCCCATATTTCAGTGGTTAAGACACAGTCTTACCAATTGATGTCTATTGGCGGTGCCGGTTCAAATCCGGCCTGGGACGTTTTCATTGCGTGGCGGTCCCACAAAATGAAGACCCCCAACCATGGTTAGGCAGTATAGGACTCCAATGGAAGTCTTGGCCGAAAAAAAAAATTATGTATTTATATTCTATGTATTTTATATATTTGTATTATGTATCTTTATCGGTTCCTGATGGGACTCGATTGAAGAAGTATGCAATATATTTAATTCAAACACTAGATAACACAGATCCCCTTGCCATGATAAGCTAGATATGAATATTTATAATTAATCATTAGAACTCCATATTAATCTCCGATGGTATCGTATTTACCAATTTACTATGCTATTATATATGATGTTGCATGCAGCGATTCTTAGTTATAAAGTAAAGTCTTTGTTACATATCTTATATTTTACAATTATACATACATTAGCAAGAACAATATTATGAAAGAGCATGGTAGATCTGTTTTCTTAAACTTTAATTGTTGTATTATGAATTGAGAAGTACCAGTTGTTATTTATACTGACTCTAAGTTTATCAATTCTATTATTGCCATTCAAATTAAAACGGAAAAGGTCTTACTTATCTTGGTGCAGTCGGCTTGGCTGTAGTAGCGGAGCGGATCTTGGGTTCCGCGTCATTCCGCCTTTTTCCGGCGGCCGCTCTTGAATCCCTGCGATATGTGACTTCCTGAACTGTCGTCAACTGTTCCTTAACTCTTCCTCGAAACGGTTCCCTGCAAAGACTGTGTTCTCTTCCCCTGTCCTTTGGCTCTTTTTCCCTTCTTCTACTTCTAATTTCTCTCCTCTTCCGATCTCCGTTCTTCTCATTGGTCCCTCTTTCCCGATAAATAATTAGCCGTATTTTTCAAAATACGAAGATGGTCGATGTTGAGAAAAAAATTAGTTCATATATGTTTATTTGTGTAGGGCTTCAGGAAGGATAAAAAAGATACAAAACAACTTAAAATATATTTGACAATATAGGATAATAATATACAGAAAAGTAAACAAAGGTAGGATTAAAAATTATGTAAATATAAGTGAAACGAAAATTATACAAAATCGAAAATCTTTTAGGGCTACAAAGAGGGGCGGCTTTCTTACCACACCCCAGATCCTCTTACTCTTTCATATTTAAAAAAAAATATTAACACATATTAAATAAACGGGTTGAGATACCGTAATAAATCGTCAAAATTATAAGGCACTTACTCTAAATCGTTCCACTTTTTGTATTTTATGACTGTTTTACCAAATGAGCGATGTAATGATTCAGATAAATCCATAAAATCTGATCCAAAATATGTACCTCGTATATATCCCATGTCTTTGTTTGAAGGCAAACAGAATTGGACCGAAGAAGCACATTCCTGCTCAAGTAGGCGAGAATATATGTCTTGCCTAAGTTCAAGGGGAGTCAAGGGGCATTTGGTCCAAGTGAGCTTAATGCTCTTATTGCTTAAGTTGTAACAGATTACCCGGGCGCTTTAATTTCCTAAGTCCCTGCTAAGTAGTCCATGTCGCTCTCCTCCTCTTGATAAATGGAATAATACAAATTAAATTGCGCGCTTAACCCTGACTAGGGATGTTTAACTGCTCGAGGAGGGAGATATACTGCTCCAGAAATTAAAAATTACTGGAAAGCATATAAGGCTACATATATTTTCAAAAATTTATTATTTCATGTAATGAATAGTTGAAGATATAAAACGGAATGTCTGTGATAAAACGTTCTATTTGCTTAGCAATAATATTAACGGTCCTAAAAATTGAAATTAAAATGTCGTCTGAGAACAACAAAGTCACGGGGATTCCCTGAAAAAAAATGGCTGTAAAACTGAAAATGATTTAAGTTAATTAATTTTCATAACTCAAATAAGAATTATTATTCAATTATAATACTATATTTTATTCACCAAATTATATGATAATTAATTATGGACTCATTGTATAATAATTCATACTAGAGAAATTCCCACGTTTTATTTATTTATTTTTTTTTTATGAAATACATTTACATTTAAAAACTTTCGCTTAACTATGATTTTTAAATTAACCTTATATAAGATCTTCCTTGGTATAAGCAATTAATATATACATAAACAATCTTGGGTATAATTAAACCAATTGAAAATAATAATATTAAATCTATCACGATCTCCACAAAAAAATTTACCTATGTCCCAAAAATAATCCAACCCGAGCCAATATGTTTATATAATCCATTCTAAAATTATCAATCCATCCGGGCCCTAAATATAAATCCAACCCGGGCCCCTAAAACAAACTGGCTCAAGGTCCAAATATTATAGCCATCGTAGGCCCAAAAAATGTGTAATAAGCTCCTAAAGGTCTAGGTACGAATCTTTTCGTAAATTGAAAATCTAAGGGAAAATAACTTGTTAGTAATAGAAAAATGTCTTAAGATTTTTTTAGTACACCCTTCCTGGCCATTTCTGATATACCGTGGGAGGGTTATCTAGAGGTAACAACCTATTCTAACTATGGCGTAAGTTTATGTTTTCATTGCTGGGACAGAAATAATAATCAACTTCCCAGACCTGATTCGAATCGGCGCTGCTGTAGTATGAAGTAGTCACCTAACGCTTTCAGTTACAGACTGTCCAGTATAAGGATTAACTAAAAAACTAATTAAAGGGCAAGTGCGACACTGGACACTTCCACTAATAATTTTAACGTGAAGTAATACCTGCATCGGCAGCGTATACATGTTTAACTTACTCAAATATCACCATACATTTATAAATATCAACCTTATTTTATTTTGTAAAAGGTATGGAGAAACCTATATTTCTAGAGGAGAAGATCTCGAGACTATCTTCTTTTCAGACGCCTAGAAGAATTATTAATGAAGGAGAAGCTAGGTTAGAAACAAGTGGATTTAGGTGGTTGGGAAGTTTATTATGGAAGGAACAGTATCTGGTTCTGGCCATATCGGCAACATATGGAATATTGAGGTCCTGATGGATGACTTGATTCGTGACAAAGTAAGGAGTATTAAGGATTTTACGAAGGATTTTGGACTGTAAGGATTGGATTCAAGAGGAATTCGATGGTTTAGTTGAGCCCCAAAGCTCAACTCCATATGTCCAGAAGGACATAATATTATAGAAGATCAGTCTTTTGTAATGGATCGGCAATTTAGACCGTTTGTCTAGTAAATGTGGTAATAGTCGGAATCGACGAGTCGTTTGTCCATATGTTGTCCTAAGTAACAGATCTGTTCGACAGGTATAAGTGGGATATTATTACAAAGGATACTGTGGGGCAAGAAGTCATAAAAATAATGGTAAATCGATTATACTACTCCTTTATATATGGATTACAGAAAAATAGTTTCCAATTCTCTTAGTTGTAAAACACATTTATAAATAAATGAACTGGAAATGGAAGATAGAATATTGATAAAATTAAGTGAAGACTATTAAAGAGAAAGAGGAGGTCTAAAGAATAGAAAGAATACCCATCCATTGTTTGAAAGTATTAACCCGACAGATGGGGGCTTTGTCAACTTTAGCAACACCGCCTCTTTTAAAACTGTTCTTTCCTCAAGCCGCAGTTTCCTTTGAATTTTCCTTTTTAGGTTTCGGAATATAATAAAGTTTCTAGTCCCGGAATAACTCGATCCGTTATTAAACTTTTTCTATTAACGCTGCCACACAAAGTTGAAGAGCACTTGACAATACTAAACAGAGCTTTGATGTAGCCTAATTGCTCAGTAGTCATTACTTTCAAGATCTTATTAGTAAGTAAGTGAATTGAAAAATTAAAAGTAGATTTTTTTTTTAAATTTATAAATAAAGTGTCCTTATAAGACTACTCTGCTTTAACTATTATAAAATATGTTTACCTTATTTTGTTAAATTAATTTATTAAACTTTATATACTACGCATGATTCTGAAGTGGTACTACTTTGGAGTAGTGAAAATATAGAAATAAAAAAATTGATGCGGTGTGCTCATATAATAACAGAATACCACCTCTAATGTACAAACATTGTCAGTCCATTCTCACGATTAAATATATTTTTGAAGAATGTACTCACTATTTGGCAACAATAAACATGGGCTATTGTTATGATACGCTATTGAATTCTCAAATTTATCGGAAGCTCTCACAGATGAGAAAGCTACTATTTACTATTAATGACTAGTAAATGAAAAGAAAAATAAATGATAAAAAATCAAATACAATTAAACTAAAAAGTAACAAATGAAAAGATATAATTTCTGCTAGTGTACATATTTACAATTATGAACGAAAATTATGACATAAAATACAGGTAGTATATAAAGCTTTTTTTGAGACTTTCAACAGTTATTCTTCCAAATTGGGTGGAGAGAAGGTAGTCGAAGATACGGGATTTGAAGATTGGAAGGATGTTGGAACTAGGAATAAAGGAGGGAATATAATTTCATAGGGTAGAGGAACGTGTGAGGAGAGATCTGCGGTTCGATGTTCAGTTACATATAAGTCTGAAGGCCGTGAGCGGGTATTGTGGGAATGCACTGAGGACTTAAATTGAAGGATATCTGAGATGTATGATGGACGGCGGGATTGGATAACTTGGTAGAGGAAGGAAGCAAGGAAATATTTACGACGAAAGGAGGGATAAAGCAACTTCAACTCTTCATAAAATCGGGTGACAGAGGCGTCCCTGGGGACCCCAAAGATGAATCGTACAAAGCAATTATTTAACCGTTTTAATTTTGCTTCGAGATCCCCAGAGATACCCCCGTAAACCAACCAGCAATAATCAAAATGGGGAAATATTAAGGAAGTAACCAGGAGCCTGCGGGTTTCAAAAGGAAGTAGGTGACGAAGATAATTTAAACGCTTTAAGGTGGAGAAGGTACGACGGGAAATATCGGAGACGTGGTTTTGGATATATTGACACCAATGATTTTAACATATGGATGGAATTGTATTGGATTGTTGTTTAGGAATAAGGTTGGAATAAGAGGAATAGTTTTCAGGAGGTGATTGGATCCGAATACAATTGCCTTAGTCTTCCCTGCATTCACCTTAAGCTTGTTCACTTTACAAAACTATTTCTAAATTTGAAGATTTTAAGAATCGTTTTACTTAAATAATTCTTTGATAAAAACTCTATCCTATTAATATTTGTTAATATTCTTGAATATATTATGAAGAAAAAACATTTTATTAAATTTTCTACGAATTTTAATCCATTTAGCGGCGGCAGATGTTGATTGATGAAAAAGTAAAAAATTAATTTCCGATCCCTGGGTTAATTTTCTTTTTTCTTAGGCTAGGGTTTAGTAATCAAAGGGCTGATAAATTATTTTTAGTTTAATTAAGTTTCAGAAAATAATTAACGTACCAATTTGAATATTTTCCATAGAAAATTGCTTTTTTTGTATTTCATTTTCCTCACCCTAGAGGCCGGGCAGGTTGGTATTCATATAGCAACTGAAAAAAAAAAAATATTGACAGAATTAAGAATTCCCAACGAGGAGCAGATGATTGGGGGTGCGGTCAATGATAAATACAAATAAGCTGGATTAAACTATTTTATTGTGCCAACGTTTCGGCTAGAGTTTCTAGCCTTCTTCAGGGCTAAGAACAGAACAAGATAACAACCACAGTAAGTATAGAAAAATAAAAAAAGAAAAAAGAAAGTATAAACAGAATAATTTTACACATAAAATGAATACTTTTACAAAATAGAATTAATAAAATGAAAAGATGAGAGAAGCGGGAAATAATATGTATACATAGGTAATTGAAAAAGTGGGTAAAATAACATAATTAAGGAAAAGAATTTCCAACTTTTAGGCATCAAGGAACAATTTTTTTTTCCATGTCTGTCTGTAGTAGTCATCTTTGTGCATATCAGCTACTATCCTAAAGTTGATGATGATGAAAATTCATGGAAATGTGCTTAAATATCGATTGATAAACTCCGTCACTTTCTTCTCTCTTCGTATTTCTATTAATCTGTCCTTACCTCTCAGATCGAACCTTACAGTAAATCATTGCCTAGCCTACTAATCTGGTGGTCTTAAGGTTGTATCCTGGACCCCATTCTCGATAAGGGTTGTACAGCTGGTTTCCCAACCCATCTTATCACAGTCCCAACAACATATGCTGATGATGACAATGACCCTATAAATGCATCACAAACTCTGCTGTCTCATACAATATTTATTGAAGAATGGTTTCACAGCAGGAGAATTAAAATAAATCCTAACAAATCCCATCAGATCACCTTTACTTTCCTGCACACTGGACTATTTTTTTAATATCCCACTAACACCACTACTTAGGACTCCATGTTGACAAAAGACTTACTTGGAATCCCCATAATTGACTGAAACGACAATAAACTCTTTGTAGATTTCGATTACTACTACACCTACTTGATAAACGCTTTAAACTTCACATTTACTAAAAAATATTATACAGCATAATAATCAAACCAATTTGGACATACGGAATTGAGCTTTGGAACTCCACCATAAAATTCCTCTCATATTCATACCTTAGAATAAAAAAAATCCCATATAATTATTGATGTTCCATATAATATTGACGTCACTAATTAATTCATCCATGAATACCTCAACATCCCATTCGTTAGAGATTTGGCCCGTAGTAGATATACTTCCTTTCATTCCAAAATCCTTACCCAACCAAACCTATTAGTTCTTAATCTCTCATCCTCAACAATCCCTGATAATCATCTAAGGCATGTGAAAAGAGGATGGCAACGGGATCTTCTATTTTAAAGAAATAATTGAAGTGGCTCGTGTGCGATTCCTTCCCAAGATTATTATGTGGTCAGAGACATTTATCGCATTTTTATTGTAATTTTTTTTTTTTATACACTCGTATGTTTCAATCAATAAATAAAGTTCATTTGTAACATTTGTTTGAGTATGCACAAACATATTTTCTAACAATCGCTTATACTTTCAGAATGCTTTTGAAAATTTCGTGTCAGAGATTAGTGTATAATGCCAAATTTATCTTGAGTAAACTCATTTTCCTTGTGACATTTAATATTTCTAAAAGTAAAGTTTGTAAAAATGGGTAATAGTATTACCTATTTTAAGCCTGATGTCAGTAAACTAAATTTAAATAGTATAGATTCGTAAAATGCTCAAAGCTGCATACATAAAGACCTTATAGTTCCATATGTAACCGATCTAGCCCGAACCAGATATCACTCCTTCCATTATAAATTCCCTAACCACTCAAACCCACTAGTTTCTAACCTTGCATCCTCTTCTATTCCTGACAATCCTCCGAGGCGCCTGAAAAGAAGATGTCCACGAGACCAGCTAATGTTTCTCTACACGCCTGTAACACTCCATTTTAACTAAGACCATATTTACTAAACGTATTATGTAATATGCAGTTGTAAATTTCAATAAAGTTATTAAAAAAAATTATACAACTATAAATGGAATGGGGAACCCGTTATTATTTATTGAAGTATTGAATCTTTTATTTATTTATCGTTTTTTTTTTTTTCATATTTCACTTCATAGGAATATAGTGCTTTATTTTAATTTCAAAAAATTTTTACTAGGAAATAAATCGATTTAGAAAAATAAAATGTGACATCGCCTATTTATAACCGATGTCTTCATAAAACTATTAAAAATTAATATTGGAAGAATATAGTTCATTATGAAGTGGATTAGAGGAAAATTCTCCGGGTAGCGATCAATAAAGTTATCAAAATAGTAAAAGAAAACTATTTTTTGCAAACCAATGTTTCGCCCCACTTTGCAGACCTTTGTCGGGGCTGATTAGAATGAAGTTGATGAACAATCCTCCGAGGCGCCTGAAAAGAAGATGTCCTCGAGACCAGCTAATGTTTCTCTACACCCCTGTAACACTCCATTTTAACTAAGACCAAATTTACTGAATGTATTATGTAATATACAGTTGTAAATTTCAATAAAGATATTTAAAAAAAAATAGTATAGAACCTTTACCCAATAGCTTGGTATAAGTTACTGATTAAATATTCTTTTAATATTGGACGAAGATATTCCGGGTGGGAATCAATAAAGATGTGCAAATAGTAAAAGTTTTGCTATCAGTTGGTGGCAGAACACTAAGCACGCAGACCACAAAGTATATCACCAATTGATGGCAGAACTTCATTCTTATCAGTCCTGACAAAGCTCTGCAAAGTGGGGCGAAAAATAGTTTTCTTTTACTATTTTGATAACTTTATTGATAGCTACCCGGAGAATTTTCCTCTAATCCACTTCATAATGAACTATATTCTTCCAATATTAATTTTTAATAGTTTTATGAAGACATCGGTTATAAATAGGCGATCTCACATTTTATTTTTCAAAATCAATTTATTTCCTGGCCAAAATTTATGAAATTAAAATAAATCACTATATTCCTATGAAGTGAAATATGAAAAAAAAGATAAATTAATAAAAGAATCAATACTTCAATAAATAATAACGGGTTCCCCATTCCATTTATAGCTGTATAATATTTTTTAATAACTTTATTGAAATTTACAGCTGTTTATTACATAATACGTTTAGTAAATATGGTCTTAGTTATATCGGTTACATAGGGAACATTAAGGTCTTTATGTATGATTTTATTTGTGACAAATTAAGGAGTATTGAGGATTTTACGAAGGATTTTGGATTGTAAGGATTGAATACGAGAGGAATTCGAAGGTTTAGTGGAGTATCAAAGCTCAACTCCATATGTCCAGATTGGCCTTATTACAGCCATGTAGATCAGTCTTTTGTAATGTGTTGGAAGTTTAGAACGTTTGTCTAGTAAGTGCTGTAATAGTCGAAATCGACTAGCAGTTTCCTGTTTTTTCAGTCTTGTGTGAGTATTTCAGGTAAATCGTTTGTCCAAGTTAGCGGATCTGTTCGATTGGGGTAAGAGTAACATTATTAAATAAAACTGTAGGGCAGTCAGTAGGTTTATGACGAAGGGTAAAGGTGATTTGATGGGATTTGTTGGAATTTATCTTAATCCTCCAATTACGACACAATTCTTCGAGGGCTGCGATATGGGATTAGATATTTTGGGATACGATTAATGGGTTATTATTAACAGCGAGCACACATGTGTCATCGGTTTACGTGGTGAGGATAGTGTTAGGATTGGTTGGAATGTCATCTGTATAGACGGTGTAGAGGATGGGACCAAGGATACTAGCTTGAGCTGTATAATTAAAACTCAGTAGTAAAGAAACAATCGGTAAATCAAGATAATTTTTAATATGAGATTATATTTTAAATTTGTAACTAGTGGGTTAAAAAGCTATAAAACGTTAATTACTAAAATTATTTCTTAATTTTTTACTAAATAATTAAATAACCTTATTTTTTTGGCTCTAGTCTACCATTGAGTACCTATACAGCCTTAAATAATCTTTATTCAGTTATTTATAGATTATGTCAAACCTTTGCAAAATGAAAGGCGATTCCGGACATACTTTAATATCTGAAAGAATTTAATGTTCCAATGTAAATTTTAAATTTTGAATTGTATATTTTCCCCATTTAGTTTTTATGGAAAACACATATTTTTCTCTCGTTGTTTTCACTTATTAACTTTTTTTGTTTTTGGTAACTGCTTTGTGCAGAATATCATGTTTTCTGAAACAAGACATTTTTTACGTGATAAACTAACACAAATAATTGGATCAAGGTGATTTAAAATTATCTGTGCCAAGTTAAAATCAAGAAAGTTATATATCTTATAAGATTTAATGAAGATTCAGGAAATTTATGTGTAACCGTGGACATATCATTTCCAAGTAATAAACTTTGGGTTACGCACATTATATAGCTATCTGGTACTACTAGCCCTTGATGAGGGCTGTACTCTCTCTTTACAACCCCATTAACTGACCATACCACCACCCCACTAATGGCTGTTGCAGATAGCAAGGCAATAGGGCAGAATTATGGCAGTGCAACTGCCCTCTTATCCGATAAATGGGATTAAAAAACAGTCTTATCTAATTACACAATATCCTGAGATATTCAGCTATTAAAAATCTGATCTGATGGAATCGTAATTGTCAGAATTTATTACTGAAATATTCGGTATTAAAAAATACCTCCAGCGGTTCGTGCTACTTTCAGACCTCTATAATCTCTAATGTTTGCCTATTTGGCTTCTATAATCTTTATCTTAGCTTGACAAGACTTTAACTACCATAATAATAGTTTTGAGAAATGGAGTTTCTGAGCTACAATTTCCAATCAAAAGTTGTATCCAGATAGAACTTTGTCAAACTAGTTCCTATAATTCCATTAAAATTTACATGGAAGCTGAACAGCTCTGTTGTGATTGGTTTTTTAGAAAAGAAGAATATAATTTTTGTATTTTTTTTTTTTAAGCTTAGCAAACGTAAGCGACAAACTTTCAGTATACATTGGCAAGTTGCGAATGTGATGAGAGAATTTAAATTTCCCTTCATTATTATTATGGGTTTCAAAAGCCCGATACAAATAATTATAGCTATATCTTTACTAATATAATCCGACTAATTTTTATTTTATATTTAATTTGAGCTTTTTTAAACATATAATAATCTAATTATCTTTCAAACGAGCTTCTAAAACGTTCTGAGGCTTGAAATATTTTTCAATAAATGGAATATGGTCCGGGTGCAGTCAAATTAAACTCAAATAGTAATTTGTTGTCCTTTATTTGAGCCAACGTTTCGCCCCACGTTGCAGGGCTTCGTCAAGGTTAAAAAAGATACAAATACTTAACATAAGTAAGAAAGTAAATTGAAAATTACAAGAGTATGCAATGAAACGTAAAAATTAAAGGTTACAAACAATAAATGAAAACGGAAATAGTTGTTTATAACCGTTAATTTTTCTTATTTAATTTTTACGTTTCATTGTATTCCTTTGTAATTTTCCATTTATTTGTTTACGTACGTTAAGTGTTTGTATCTTTTTTAGCCTTGACGAAGCTCTGCAACGTGGGGCAAAACGTTGACTCAAATAAAAATAGTCCAACATATTACTATTTAAGTTTAATTTGACCGCACCCGGAACATATTCCATTTATTAATACACACAGTCAATCAACAATCTTTCATTAAATATATTTTAAGTATATTTTAACTCGATGTCTCTAACATCAACTATTATTAGATTATTATATCAAAATAGTTTTAGTACATTTTATTTTTCCTGAAATAAAGAACCAAAATTAAATCTAGCTACATGTAAACTATAAAATAATTCGATGACCAGGTACATAAGAAAGAATGAAAAATATTTTCCTAGGCAGAAAAAAAAAATCATTTCTGAAAGTAAAATCAGTAATTTTGTATTATATACCGTTAGAAAAGCAATAAATTTAATAAAAATACCATGCAACAAATAAAATCACAATAGATAATGGAGACATCCAATCTTCATTTCTACATCTTCGTGGTTTCATACCCTTTTGATTTTGTCTATTGTCGGACTGATTAGTATGTTTGTATCAGTACAAACTGTAACACAATTGAGATCCCCCAAGTTACGTTATCTGTCAGAGATTAAACTTAACACTATCTGGACATACGAATTTGAGTTTGGGACTCCACTAAATCTTCGAATTTCTCTCATGTCTAATCCTTAAAATCCAGAATAGTTAGTGCAACTTACTTTTTCAATGTTCAATTTGTTGCTGAATTAGCCATAACCAGATTCAAATCTTTCCACGATAAACTTCCTAACAACCCAAACCCGTTTGTTTCTAGCCTGGTTTCTCCTTCATTAGTTAGTCCTCCTCGGTTTCCGGAAAGAAGATCTTTAGAAATTTTATCGACATCAAGTTTACTTTTATATATATTTTAATATAGATCTAGATATCAATTAAATAGAAATCTGTACCCCAACAATCCATGATGGGTGAGGGTTTCAGTAGCATCGTGCCTTACCACGGGACCACCGCGCAGCTGTCTTTTTAACATAAATATTTAAATATTTTTTTCATTATAGGCAATGAGCTTTATAAAGTTTAAATACTCTTTCAAGAAGGTTGACTGTGATAAAACAATTTAAACTAGTGCTGAAAGAAGAAAACGTAATTCATCAAGTTCCCCAAGCTCATTCCCTTTTCATGCACGTAGCCAGGAAATAAATTTAAGAAGCACGAAGGACTTAATAGGAGGAGGCGCTTGATTAAAGACCTGTACCTCCTAGTATCGAGGAAATCTTGTAAAATAAAACTTGTCCTGGCAGGATAAGGTTGGCCGAGGAACTAATTGTACAAGACATCCATCCAGGATCCGAATGAAGCAGTAAGTTCCCTCCTTTAGGGTGCCATTGCCAACTCCTGTCATAGAGCCCTTTGTCCCAATAATTAACAGCTGGGCTGGGTGTAGTTCTCTGCTTCTCTCCAGGGGGAAGGGGGTGGTAGGAGCTAACATCCAAGCCAAAGGAGGCCGAGTCGAGGCTATAAAACAATTTATATCACATAAGTTCAAGTAAGTAAATTTATACCCAACATCGCTTTTAATCGGAAGAACTGATGGCAGTATATGATCTACTCCGAAAATCCGTTTTTGTGTGGGGGATTAATTCCAGATGTAATCTATATTACTAACAAATAAGTAACAGAAATATCCGTAATAACAGTAATAAACACTAAAAATTAATTCACTAGGAAGGAGACGACCAAGATTATAGTAAAAAAAACAACAACAAATAGTTTTTTTTTTAAATTGATAGATTTATTTATTGATATATATTACAATCTGCCAGAAAGTTGTGGGCAATAGGTAATAGTGATGAATATCATACATACTAAAATAAAAAAATAAAATAAATAAAAGAAAAAAAAACTCTCTTAAAATATATACAAACAAAAGAATAGGCAAGATGAACATAATCAAACTATCTGTATGAAAAATAAATAAATAAAATAACATAATGATAAAATAATATATACAATATTTACACAATCGACCTGAGGATCCCTGAGCCCACTCTATTCCCCACGGGTGAGGGGTAGAGCAGAGCTCAAGAGATCCCAGCGCATCCCTCTCGCCGCATCACTGGTAGTGAGCCAGTGGAGGCTGAGCAAGTGTATGAAATTTTGATTATTTGGTTGGTATGAGATCAAGGACAAAAGGGATATGTAGGTCATGGTGTAGTGTTCTGTTGGAAACGTAGTAGGGTGCATTAACTATGGTTCTAAGGATTTGGGATTGAAAGGATTGGATACGTTTGATGTTCGACGGTTTAGCTGTTCCCCAAAGTTCAAGTCCGTAGTTCAGATAGGTCGGAGTATAGTCTTATAAATTAGTAGTTTGTTTTCTAGTGAAAGATGAGAGGTCCGGTTGAGCAGTCGGTATAGTTGGCTGTATCGAGGTATCGCACTGTGTCGGATCTGGGAAGAGGTATATTGTTAAGAGTAACAGGTGGGCAACAAATAGTTAGCAACTATTTATTTGTTGAAGTATAGCCCTACTTTACATTCGATAGGGTTAACAAAGATACTAAACTTTAAAAAAACATGTTGGAAACGTAAGATAATGAGATTAAAAAAATCAAACCAAGGTGGGGTTAAAAAATATGTAAATATTAAAAGTGAAAAAATCCAATTAAATTAAGAAAAAATGCTTACATGTAGAAAATGCAACCTTATATGAAACCGTCTATCCCAATATTATATGACTCGTAAAACAGGACAGGTCGGTTGTTCTTTGTTAATTAATTATTATTATGTTTTTTATTCATTCTTTCTTGACCTTTATTTATTATATTTTTTAATTCATTTTTACACTAACATTCACATATTTTTTTAACACCGCCTTAGTTAATTTCTGTGTATCTTATTATCTTACATTGTCAACATTATTTTTCAGCCCTGATAAAACAGTGCAAAGTGGGACAAAACATCAGCAAATAAATAGTTTTTAACTATTATTTTTAGCTTTTTGACGCACCTCCGACCATCTCCTTCATATTCAGAAAACTATGGTCAACCATTAATATATAAAAATATTAATCGAATTTGTCAGTTTCGAAATTCGTTAAGAGTTCAAATTGTTAACTTACAACTTAATTTTTTTTTTAAATTATTAATTTAATGTAATTTACAACTGTACAAAATAATACAATAGGTAAATATGTAGTATGTTTCATATACACTTGAAAATCTTGGGAAGGAACCACCCATTGGTGGTACTTCAAACATTAAATTAAATTAGAAGGTCACGTGGCCATCTTCTTTTCAGACGCCTCGGAGGATTATCAGGGATTGTTAAGGATGAAAGATTAAGAATTAATGGGTTAGGATGGTTAAGGAGTTTGGAATGAAAAGACGCATATCTGTTTTGGGTCAAATCTGCAACGAATGGGATGTTAAGGTCTTTGTGAATGAGTTTATTTGTGACGTAATAAGGAGCATCAAGGATTTTACGTAGGATTTTGGATTGTAACGATTGGATGCGGGAAGAATTTGATGGTTTGGTGGAGCCCCAGAGCTCAATTCCAAATGTCCAAATTGGTCTGATTATTGTAGAGTATACTAATTTTTTGTAGTGAATGGGAAGTTTAGAGCGTTTGTCAAGTAAGTGTTGTAGCAATCGGAATCTACGAGCAATTTCTTGTCGTTTCAGTCTTGTGTGTGGATTCCTAGTAGAAGTAAGTCTCTTGTCAAGATGGAATCCTAAGTATCGAATCTGTTCAACAGGCATTAGTGGTGTATTTAGAAAGGATACTGTAGGACAGGAGGGCAGAGGTTTACGATGGAGAGTGAAAGTGATCTGGTGGGATTTGTCAGGATTTATTTTGATTCTCCAGTTTTTACACCATTCTTCAATAGATGTTATGTGTGCCTGTAACTTTAAATTTAAAACTTAAAATTGTCCTTGAGCAACTGTAAAACTCCTTAAACCCAACGGGCTGTTTTTGGAATAAAGTTTAACTTTACTATGCCTACGTTACTTGGCAAAGTTAACATTAAGACAAGTTTCCTGATAGTATTTAGAATAATTAATAAATTACAAAAGCTTTGATAAATATATGTGTATTATTTCATTATATAAAGTTTTTTTTTGTGGTTTACTATTATTTTATTGGTTTTGGTAAAATGCGTACTTTCTAATAATTCTCTACTTCTTTTTCAGCATATATTAATACATTTGGGAAGGAATGAGAAGCTAATGGAACTATGATATAACATCATGGCATTAGTGAAACGAGTTCTAATAAGATGGATAGGAAATACTGAGAGGATATCCGATGAAAGGATACCCAAGCAGATACTCTATGGGAAACCGGAGGAAAACTGAACTTTGTATTTAATTTTATATTATGATAAATAAAAACAACTCTTATTTATATTAATACACTTACTATATTAATAATATCATTATATATTTTAAGTCACGATACCTGAAAGTTATTTTAAATAGAATTTTTGACTACTCTAGATTTTTTTTCTTATAAACTTTACATTTTTAATGGAAAAATATTATTAAATCATTGATGACTCCTGGTTTAAAGTAAATCATTGTAAACTTTGTAGTTTAACGTTGTGACTGATTTTATTCTTTCAATCATTATATTTTATGTCCTAGTGGCTTTGTTTGAGGGAGGTGCCCCCTCCCCCTCACAAATCAAGAAACTACCATCTAGGGACAGCAATATGAATGGATTTCGTCCTCTACAAGAAATAGAAGATTGAACTGCCTCAAAAAAACATTTGTTTGTTTTGTTGCGATCAAGAATTCACCATGAATGAATAAACAACACTGCATCCAGGTGAAGGGACGAAGGCAGGATGAAAGAGGGAAGGGAACGAGAGTTGGCAATTTAAAGATCTCAATAGCTCACCAAGTAACCTACAAAATCTTCAACGCAAGTAAACTGTAGCATCTATTATTATATATAATACCTTTTATTTTATTTTTTTTATAAACTGCACGTCGATTTCGACTATTACAGCACTTACTAGACAAACGGTCTAAACATCTGACACATTACAAAAGACTGATCTACATGACTGTAATAAGGTCAATCTGGGCACATAGAGTTGAGCTTTGGGGCTCCATTAAACCTTCAAATTCCTCTCGTATTCAATCCTTACAATCCAAAATCTTCAATGCTCCTTACTTTGTCACAAATAAAATCAATCATAAAGACCTTAATGTTCCCTATGTAACAAATCTAGTACGGACCAGATATCAATCCTTCCATTATAAACTCTCTAACCACTCAATCCTAGTTTCTAATCTTGCATCCTCTTCCATTCCTGACAATCCTCCGTGGCGCCTGAAAAGAAGATGGCCACGATCTAATGTAAAATGTCATTAGAGTGCTACCAATGGGTAGTTTCTCTACACGCCTGTAACACTCCAATTTAAATTAGATCAGATTTACTAAATGTATAGTTGTAAATAGCAATAAATAAATATTTTATAAAAATAATTTATTATTTTATGTAACCTCATTACAATCCACAATCAACCACCCCCATGTAACCTTTTGTCTTATATTTCAATCAAGAATATAAGCTTATATCTCTATATCATTCGTCATTTATTTTAAAATTCATTATGTGCAGTCCACTCAATCCAAACCGGCGATAACAACAAATTACAATAATTTGGAATATTATGATATAGATATTTAAAGAGGTAGCAGAAAATAGGTCACATGGATCTATAAACGTTTTTACTGGAAAATTAATATCTTGGTTATGGCCCCGTGTAAAAATTTCAACAGCTTTTACTGCCTTGCGTCATGGACCCTTCTTCGGTGAAAGAAGTAAAAATGTTTTATCAATATTTCTTCTGGTATGTTATAAAGTCGAATAATTTAATATTTCTAGCAAGTATAGGGGTGCAGCTTTAAGGGACAATATTAAAAAATGAGTAAAGTAGAATGTTCAAACGGTTAAAAGTGGAAAGAAGGTGAACCTAATAAGAAGAGGAATTCAGGGGGAAGTTACAAGTCTTTGAAAAAAAGTTTCTGAGAAGATTCTCCACAGTGTCAAGGAATTCTGCTAGAAAAGGTAACACGTGAAGATCTATACTTATAATTTATGAGATTACAACCGCAAATTTTGATTTATCTTTAGTTATATATTTATCGTTTATACTTTCCCACGTTCAGCGGAGAAGGAGGTGTGTCAAAGTAAAAAAAAAAATATAATTGCAAAAGTGGGGAAAAAATAAATAAATAATAAATTGCTCCTTAGGTGCCACGTTATTTTTTCTTGGAAATAACGAAAACCCCGAAACGATGAAATCAATATACCCACAATTAACTACAATATACCCCTATATTAACAATTATCGAATTATGACCACTGGCGAATACTTTTATATGTAGATAACCAAAAACCTAGGGGTGATACCTACCCATCTGTGGAATTATCGTAATATTCAACAACAGAAAAAACATAAGTAAATTAACAAGTTGAAAGCAAAACTATATGTACAAAAGCTTAATAATAAGAAGAAATATATGTTCATATAATGAAAAAAAAATTCTTAACAATTAATAAAACAAACAAAACTTATAGGTTGACTTGACCTTAACTTGAATGCCCTAGCTTAACCTTATTAACTAAATTTACATTATTATACAAAAGAGGAATATAAAATAAAAATAAAATAAAGTTTAATTGGAACCCCACATAGTCCTGCCAGCACACGAGGTTGTCCGATATCTTCTTTTCGGTCACCGTCTCACCTTTCCCAGAAGTAAGAAGATGAACCCTGCCACCACTCTCTGATTCAAGACGGTCTAAAGAAACTTTGTCATGCACAGCACAATATCCACACTTCTAGTATTTATGACTGTCCATTGAAGTAAGACACCGTAATTTAGCAAAGTAATACACTAATGATAACATCTCTTGTATGGTAATATTTCGATACAAACAGTACAATCGTAACGTGTTCAGAAACCAAACAGTCACCTTCACAAAACCATGCCTACTTGTCTAAGCATATATCGTTAGTGTTTTATTTCACCATGACAACCGTAATAAGATATAAAACATAAAGAAGGTCGAGATAGCAGAAGGCAGTAGAATCGATAACAGTACAAAGTAGAATCAATAAATCCTACTGACTCAGAGTTCATTTTTATTCCAAAATGAGTTTTGAATTATATTATTTTTATATTAAAATTTAAATACATTTTTGTCGATTCAAAATAACAAATGTTTACTATAACAACAAACATAGGGAACTTATTTCAAACTATATGGTACTATATCTGCTTAATCGTTTTACACAAGAACTAGATATATCAATCACAAAGAAAATTAAAAAAGAAATATTTTACTGGATCCTTTCTTCCATAAATATCAATAACTATATATTTTTTTAAAAATTTAATTCGTTTAAAAATTACATCGAATATGGCCCGACCAGATAACATCTCTCGGTCGGTGACAAAATAATACATACAATTGATAGACATAAGTGAAATGTTTTAGTTTTGATTATTAGAACGTTGTGGAGGCAATGAAATTTTAGTATAGTATGAATTGATCTCAAATGATACAATTAATTATTTAATTAACATCAGCCCGAACCAGATATCAATCCTTCCATTACAAACTCCCTAACCACTCAAACCCATTAGTTTCTAATTTTGCTTCTATGCTTGCTTTTATTCCGGAAAATCCTCCGAGGCGTCTGAAAAGAAGATAGCCTCCAGACCTTATATTGTAAAAATGTTTTTAAAGTGCAACTATTGGGTAGTTTCTCTACATGCTTGTACCATACCATAATGATTTCCTCAAATTTACTTGATGAATTTATGTACAATTGTAAATATCAATAAATAAATTTAAAAAAAAAAATTAACATCTACTAAAATGAAAATAATGTAAAAAATAAAATAATAATTATTAAATAGACTAAATTAAATTTTAAAAAATAACTGAAGATTTTGAAGTGAATAATAATAATAATTTACAATTAATGAATTAATATAATAATGAGAATAAAACAAGATGATACAGAATATTATAAAAATAAGGATCCCATTATATCTATTACTAAGCACACAGATACATTGCTAATACAGATTGTAATATAATAAATAAATTATGCAGAGTTAAGAAAAAATACAGGCATATATGGTCATTTAGTGAATCAAGATCAATTATATATATATATATATATTAAAATACATTTCTGATTAATTCATTAGTTATTCTAGTAAGCGGTTGAACATGTATGGCCTTACCACCATACCTGCTTGTTATTTTTCTCAACTCCACTTAATGACTTTGATTAATTGTATTACCATTTAAATTAACCATATACGTGAGTGTGTATGTGTATACGTGTGTTTAATTATATTTGTACTAATTATGTACATACATATATGTACTTAGATTGTTATTTTTATTGTAACTCAAGTATCGGTGAAAGCAAAATGTTAAAAAAGAGAACAAGGAATAAGATATGACACGCTTGAACTGCTGTGAAATACAGACTTTATTTTTTCTGATCCCTCTAAAACAGAATAATAACAATAAATTAATGATTGCTTTACGTATGGTTTACATAAATCAAGTTGAGTATTACCTTTTTCTACATGTGGTACTGTACGGTTACGATGGAATACTTATTTCGTTATGAGTTCTCTCTTAGACTTCGTACAGTGAGGATCGCGGTCTCTTCGCGGCCATTCTTTATGCTCCTACTAGAAAATAACCGGAGGTGAGGAGCCTCTTCATGTTGATTACTGACTTTATTGTGTTCGGTACATCTCTTATATACATTCGATCAGCTGATCCCCTCAGTCAGCTGACATCGAAATAACAGCTGACTCAGACCATAACTTGTATTCTTATATCATTTAATTTTATTGTATCCTTTAGCTACTCATTAGTTTTAATGTTCCTTTCTTTTTTATACACTTAATGTTGATATCATGTTACGTATTGTATGCAGTATAATATTATATTTATTATATATTTTATATTCTATTCTTCTTTTTAATCATGTTCGATCCATACTTATTACAAATTCATCACCTCATTGTTATTAATCTATTAATTGTAATTTCGTATCATTACCATTCACTTCATGAGCACATTCAATAAGCAAACAGTGTTGCTTAATGAATGAATCCGAACTTTGGAATGCTTCATTCATATACTCTACTCAAATAAAATCTAACAGACACGTTAAACATGCGCATAACTGAAATTCAACGACGATTAATAAAAAATTAACTGATTTTTGATGAAGCTTCATAAATTTAATTTTAAATATTTTTCTTATTACATATTTTTAATTAATAGATTTTTTAAATTCATATTCATATTTCATTAATCCTGAATTATAAAACTTAATATTTTATTTCTTAAACCCTATTAATTCACTTAGATATAAAATTAATTACATATAAGATTTGTTTCCTATTTTTTTCATAACTTTAATTTGAAAAAAAAAATATTTACATATATTTACTTACTACATTTTCATATGTATTTTATTATATTGTACTTTTGTTTTTCTTAATTTTGATATTACTTATTCTCATATAGCTTTTATCTTCTTATATTACTTAACACTATTCCTATTTCTATATTGTTGGTCATTTTCTTATTATTATTTATATTCATTTTATTCATTATGGTTGTTATATTGTTTTTGGCTCTTAGTCCTTACTGGAAATTCTGGACGAAACGTAGGCACTAATAAATATTTTTTTTACATATTTGTGTCCTTCACTGAGCACATCTCCTACCATCGTCTCCTCGTTTAATTAATTATGCTATTCGGCATGATTTTGGATTATCCTGAGGCATTATAATATTATTAGTGAACCATTAATCTCGGAATCGTTTAGTAGTCACGGCTCATAAAGTGCAATGTCATAAAGCTGAAATCATTAAGCGTTTTATTGGATAACTAGCAGAGGATATCCAAGAGGTCCAAGATAAAAAATGCCAAAGATCTCTTAAACATCATTGCGATAAGAACTAGCGTATTGGCTGTTACAAATAAAGCAGTACTTCATTTAAATTCCGAACGAATTCAAACGGGTAATGGATTGGCTTTGGGAGGCATTACAAAAAAAAATTATCAAGTTAATGAGTTAATTAACTCAGGAATAAAGCATTGATCAGTATTTGAGAGGATCCATTTCTTTTCTGTGAATTTATTTTATTTAGCAGTTTGTTAATTAGTATAAACAAAATTTCAGATTATTTAAAAAAAAAAAAGGTTTTTCAGGTAGGCTACTATTTCCTTTTTTTTAAAAATATTTATTTATTGCTATTTACAATTGTACATTATCATACATTTAGTAAATCTGATCTAAGTTAAATTGGAGTGTTACAGGCGTGTAGAGAAACTACCCATTGGTAGCACTCTAATGACATTTTACATTAGCTGGTCTCGTGGCCATCTTCTTTTCAGGCGCCTCGGAGGATTTTCAGGAATAGAAGAGGATGCAAGATTAGAAACTAGGGGGTTTGAGTGGTTAGAGAGTTTATAATGGAAGGAGTAATATCTGGTTCGGGCTAGATCGGTTACATAGGGAACATTAAGATCTTTATGTATTGAGGACTTTACGAAGGATTTTGGATTGTAAGGATTGAATACGAGAGGAATTCGAAGGTTTAGTGGAGCCCCAAAGCTCAACTCCATATGTCCAGATTGGCCTTATTACAGTCATGTAGATCAGTCTTTTGTAATGTGATGGAAGTTTAGGAAGTTTGTCTAGTAAGTGCTGTAATAGTCGAAATCGACGTGCAGTTTCCTGTCCTTTCAGTCTGGTGTAAGGATTCCAGGTTAATCGCTTGTCCAAATGTAGTCCAAGGTAGCGAATCTGTTCGACAGGGGTAAGAGTAACATCGTTAAATGAAACTGTAGGGCAGTCAGTAGGTTTACGACGAAGGGTAAAGGTAATTTGATAGGATTTGTTGGAATTTATCTTAATCCTTCAATTACGACACCAATCTTCGAGGACTGTGATATGGGATGGGAGATTTTGGTATACAATTAATGGGTTATTATTAACAGCGAGCACACATGTGTCATCGGCATACGTGGTGAGG
The DNA here is from genome assembly GCF_000696795.3 of Halyomorpha halys. NCBI lineage: Eukaryota > Metazoa > Arthropoda > Insecta > Hemiptera > Pentatomidae > Halyomorpha > Halyomorpha halys. The sequence goes on along the minus strand of NW_027115801.1, from coordinate 276,415 downwards.
ATAGTATTAGGATTGGTTGGAATGTCAGCTGTATAGACGGTGTAGAGGATGGGACCAAGGATACTACCTTGAGGAAATTTCCTTTTTAATTTTTTTTTTTTGTCAATAAATCATTCTTAAAGAATGGATATGATTTAATTGTCAGAATAGAAACTACGCTTCAGACATAATTTCTGACCCCTAATTTTGTCTAGTAATTAAATGACGCTATATTGGCCTTGGTACGTTATAAATTCCTAAACATATACGGAATAGATCAACAAAATCGACATAAAATAATAATAATGAGAACCACTACGATCCATGAATGGTTCTGGGTGCAGTATTTTGTAAGGGACCACTGTTTTTAGAACAACGGCTGGGAGGACCTCAGGAGGGCTTCAGTACCTACAGGGTTTACTCATAGCACATGGTAACAGGAAATTATTACCTACCACAACCGGGTTCGAAACCGAGTCCTTAGAGTTAGCATAGTGTATCAATACTGTGCCACTCCGCTCCCAAAAATAACGTAATTCAATATAAAAAAAATAGTCGTATTACTGTCAACGACATGCGGATCTTGTGCTATCAAAAAGACACTCAAATAATTATTATAAATATCGCTATTATGCTTTGCATAAATAAAAGTTATTAATCATTGAAACAGTTTTCATGACGATAACATCCTGCGTGAAACAAACGTCTTGTATAATAATAACAGGTGAATTTTATTCAATTGCGATGTTACACGACGCGGTCACGCACGGCTTAATAACACGCTAAAATAATATTTTACTTCATATAATAGCCCACTTTGAGCGTGATTTAACGCAATATCGCTTGTTAAATATATTTATGTAATACTTGTTATTATTTCTTTTCCTTGTTAAGATTCAATTGTTATAGAATAAATATTTACTTTGTTTTAGTTGGCTTATGTGTAATTACTAAAGGTGCCTGTCCAACTATATTTCAAAATGTTGGTTAAAATTTAATTTTCGTTTATTATTTTCGATATGGAGCGTCTTTAATTAAATGGGAAAAAGATATTCTACCTTTGAAAGCAAAATTGTGTAAATTACAAAATTCTTGCTTATGGCTTAGGTGTGAAAGATCATTGAAATGTTTTAGGTTTCTTAATGAACCTTAAACATCAACTATGTAGTTCAATGACTACATACCGTAGACTTCCTTGCTATGGTATTCTAGATGTAATTATTCATTGGGTGTCTTCTCCAACGGTATAATGTTTACCAATTGACTAGGCTATGTTAATGAGGTAACATAAAGTGAAGTCTGGTTTGTATTAGGTTACATTTACAATTTAAGCCATAATAATCTATGAGAGAGCACAGTAGACCTATTTAGTTAATGTTTAATCAAAATAATTAATCAATTCTGATTATTATTTCTATTCACAATACAAACTGAAAGGTTCGACTTATCTTAATGTGTCTGTCAACTTTGGCGGTGTCAGAAATCCTACTCCTAGTACAAGACCCCAAGAGGAGAAAACAACTAGTTATCTCACCTCAATTTTTTATTACTTTCATGAAAACTATGTATAACTACTAGTCAAAATTGATGAGCCTCCCAAGTATAGGTAGGGAAAATAAAAAATGGTGGCTGTTTCAAAGCAATAAAAAAAACTAATTTTTCACTCGGAGCTCTATATCTTAAAAACTACCAACAACACTAGAAAATTTAAGAGAGCGTCATTTAAAGAAGAGTAAATGTGCTAAAATATGAGCCCTGATAGAGTTATTTACGTTAAATAGTTTTCGAGATTTTTAAATGCAACATTTCATAAAAATGTTTAATGGGACGTTCTGAAAGATTGGTTGTTAGTGAATTAATATAGAAAAAATGATATCTCAAAACCCATTTGACGTACAGATGACTATTAGCACTCAAATTAAAGCTAGTTTAATGGACTATAAAGAGGTTTATATGTTTATCTTCGTAGGATTAATAGTTTACATGGAATTCGCTAAAATAAATTGATTTATAGTTGTTCGGACAAATTTTCATTTGCCAAATTTATATTCATTTGTGAATATCATAAAAACTACTCCCCCTACGAAGATATGTGTCATAAATTTCTTTATAGTAAGTTAAATTTCCATTATTTTGAGTGTTGGCAGACATATGTGCGTCTTATGGATCTAGAGATATATTTTTTCAAAAATCCAACATTTTATACGAACAACTAGAAATCAACATTATGTGAGTTTATTTTGTCAAATATCATAAAAACTACTACTCCTACAAAGATAAATATAATTAACTATTATGTAGTAAATTTAACTTGCTTTAATTTGAGTGCTGGCAGACATCTGTAGATCTAATGGTTTCTGAAATGCAGTTTTTCATAAATCAAACTTACTGTTCGAACAACTATAAATCAATTTATTTAAGCAAATATCATGAAAACTACTTTGCCTACGAATGTAAAGTTCATAAACTACTTTATAGTCCATTAAACTAGCTTTAATTTGAATTTAATAGCTCATTAAAGAAACTTTGATTTGAGTGCTAATAGACATCTATACGTCACGTAGTTCCTGAGATATATATTTCTCAAAATAAATTAACTAACTACTGCTATGTTCTAGTGATAGATTTACTTGGGATGCCAGGATAATCGCTGAAGGCAATTATCCAAAAATAAATTAATTAATTGATTATAAATTGGGTCCTAAAAAACTATTATCATAATTGGATTCCTTTCCAAAGGCTGTTTGTGTGTTTACCAGTTTACCAATTAAATACCTTTATATTTATAAAAAGTTCTTACCATTAATTATATAGTATAATAAAGAGTGATATATTGGGTTATATAATAGTATACAAACTACATAAAGAAACTAAGTATTTATTTACAATTTGTTATTATGATTAAAATGGTTCAAAGGATTCAGATAAAGGTTGCCATAAAATATAAATTATTACATGATTACTTATTAGTTAATTTATACTTATAGCTGCTGATGCCATGGGATGTAGTGCCGTGGGTGTCTTCTGTTTCATCAGGGATGTCCAGGCCTCCTGGCCTTCGTATGGTCCTCCAGACTGTGATCTTCACTCGTCTAACCCTTCCTCTTGAGTGTCCGTCTGTTCTTCTCAATTCCCTCTCTGTATTTTTCTCCCACTTCTCTTTTGGGGCGTTACCTTATTTTTAAATATCTTCTCTGATTGGTTATCGATGTCCGAAGACTCCCGAGGCAGGCGTCCCCCTCCTCAGGGCCGAGGATGTGTAACAAAAAGTTTGACTTGTCCAGGAAGGGCCTGTAACTGGTTAATTTGATTCTGGTCCCTCGTCACAAGCTATCATTTTTGTTAGAACACTTAAAGGTTAGCCAATCTAATTTTCTCAGGGGCCTCTGGTAATGTGACAAACTTAATACAGATGTTTTCCTATCCGGGGACGCTAAAAGCTTCCCAGAAGGATACCCTGACCAGGTATAGAGGCAGATGACGAAACACCTTAATAATACTCCGGATTGTCAATACATAGCACTACTTATCTTTCATTAGATTTTAAAGAAATTTTGCTTTTTAAAAATATATATCTCGAGAACTATTGATCATAAATAGCTCTTTGAGGACTGTTGTTTAGATTATGTTCTCTTAAAATTTCTAGTGTTGTTGGTAGTTTTTACGATATAGAGCTCCGAATGAAAAATTAATGTTTTGAAACAGCCACCATTTTTTATTCCCCCTACCTATACTTGGCAGACTCATCAGTTTTGACTACTAATTGTACATAGTTTTCATTAAAGTAATCAATAATTGGGGTGAGATAACTCCTCTTTTTTCTTCCCGGCTCTTGTACTATCCGCTCTTTGGTCTATATTTATGTATTTCCCTTCTCTGCCTTGAGTGCCCTTTTCTGGTGGTCCGATACCTGTCTACCTCTCTCTGCACCTCTTTACTCCTCCGGCTGACCTGTGGCTGCCTCTGTCTGTGTTCCGCCCTGACTTCCTTGGTAACTGTCCTTCGCCTGTCCCGAGTCTGTCACTAACCGGCAGTCTCTCTCCCAGTGTGTCTCTTCAGGTATCCTTTGGCCCCTCTCCTTTCTTTCTCGTCATCCCATTGTCTACCGCCCATTCTGGGGGTGGAATAGTGATCACCTTTCTGTCGTTGCAGCTTCTCTTTTTGATCCCAATCCAAAACAATTTGTTGTTTATGAATTAGAGATAAGGAGCATACGTGATAAACACTGGTGCTCCGTATAGTGGGGCCTGCCTCCCACGTGCCAGATAATTTTTTACTTTTAAACTTATGTAATATCATGGTTAGTCGTCCCTATCATTAAACAAAATATATTAATGCTTGTACTTCGTAGTTTGTGTCCTTGTATTTATGGACTAATACTATTAACTTTCATTTTAAAACAGCGCCTATCATCAGCGTGTATCATGGCATACACCCTAAGTTTCAAGCTCTAGGAGAATTTTCAGAATTTCAGTATTCTTGACTGAGAGATCCTTCTTCTTGTTCCCGTTCGTTATACTCTGGTGTCTCTCAGTCCGTTCATTATTTATCGAGGTTATTGTTGAGCCAAGGAATTAGAAACTGATTTTCAATACACGCGGAACATTTCGATAGGGTGGAATAATCGGGCTATTAACAAAATAATGTACAACATTTAGATTTATGTCGCTCTAATCTCAAAAATGTGTATTACTCAATTACCAACGCTAGGAATAAATATAAGCTATGTAAAACACTAATAAACAGTTTAATGTCCTCCTAGAAAAAAACCAAAAAAAAAACCTTTCTTCCTTACACTTTTCATGAGTATTATTCCAAACATTATAAAGTTATTATTAGTAGTTATTAGTTATATAAAATACATCAGCTACAATATAATTGTAATATTTTTATTTATTAATGTAAATTTGTATTCTGTACGTTTAAGTAGAAAGTTTTTTCACTGTAGGACATGTGAATGAGAACGATAAAACGATTGACTGATGGATAAAAATATATCTTAAGCAGTCAAAAATAAATAAATAAATAATTAAATGTTATGAATACTCCTTACTTATATACGAGTATTTATACATTTAGTGTTCCAATATTCTCTTGGAGGAGAAGGCAGGTTAGAAACAACTGGATTTGTGTGGTTGGGAAGTTTATCATGGAAGGATTGGTATCTGGTTCTAGCCAAATCGACACCATATAGGATTGAGGTCCTGATAGATAACTTGATTTGTGACAAAGTAAGGAGCATTAAGGATTTTACGAAGGATTTTGGACTGTAAGGATTGGGTTCGGGAGAAATTTGATGGTTTTGTAGAGCCCCAAAGTTCAACTCCGTATTTCCAGACAGGTCTTATAACAGTCATGTAGAGCTGTCTTTTGTAGATCTGGCAGTTTCTTTTGAGTCTTATATGTGGATTCCAGGATTCCATATCAGTCGTTTGTACAGATGAAGCCCTAAGTAACGGATCTGTTCGACATTAATATTTAGGGTATTATTATAGGATACTGTGGGGGAAGAGGTCATGGGTTTACGACGAAGGGTAAATCTAATCTGGTGAGATTTCGTTAAATTTATTTTAATCGTTCTAGTTTTGGGACCATCCTTCAAGGGTAGTGATGTGGGATCGGAGGGTTTGGGATATAATGTAAGGATCATTGTTCACTGACATAAACATGTGTCATCGGCATACGTGGTGAGGATTGTGTTAGGATGGGTTAGGATCTTAGCTGTAAAAACTGTACAAAGGATAGGCCCAAGGACACTACCCAGAGGTACACCAGGAGACTAATGAAATAGGGATGAATACTTAAAATAAACTGTCGGAAAGATAAGAACAGATAATGAGGAAGTATGTAGGGTGTAGTAATTTATCGGATCTTGTCTAGCAGTCCTGGGTGTCAGACTCCATCAAAAGCCTTTTTTAGTGGCCTCCTACACTAAGGTAAGAACAGGTCCTTAAGGTTTTCGAAAATAAATTATTATTAATTATTGTAACACTGGAGAACTATTGCTGGCATCGGCATCGAACCTTTGGCCTCTGTTAGTAGTATTATAGATAATTCCAATATCCAATAATTAAGGATTATTAATAAATTTAATCATTCTAGATTTAATACATAATTATTTTTTATAAATCATTTTTCTTGTATGAACTTATGTGTTTGAAATTATATTTTAGTGTCGTTAGCTAATCTCGCAGAGTAGAGTTTATCCTCTATGTGTAATACTAAATCCATTTCTATGGGAGCTTTTATGTATAAAAGAGTCTAAATTAATATGGTTTTACGTTATTAAAGAACCTTTGAGTTATGAATTTCTACATGGTACGTATTCATTTTTCTCATAATCCCTGCAGATGAAAGAGCGTCATTCGAATTAGGATATGTTCAAATGAAAAGAAAATATACAACACTTTTTCCTTATTTTCCGGCTGTCATTTGCAGCCTTCAAGACGCAAGGTTTTCATTTATTTTTCTTCTCTTATAAACTTGTTTATATCCTCAACACAAGGTTTCAGATTGGCTTCCTCGAAATGTGAATATTCATTGCCTTATAAAACTGGAAGTAGCCGTTCCAAATATCTCTTCTTACATTTTGGGTCAAAATCATTTTTTGTAACATG
>NW_027115801.1:267642-269769 GCF_000696795.3 Halyomorpha halys | reverse complement strand
AAGAAGATTGTTAACCGTATAAAGTAGATTGTAGGAAGATAGACCGGGTTTCGGTCAATAAAGCTATCAAACTAGTAGATGAAAACTATTTATTGTTAACCAACGTTTCTCGTTAACTTCTTGTTTTTTTTTATATAGCTCTAACGAACCCCTGCAAAGTGGGGCGAAACGTTAGTAAAAAATGGATAGTTTTATCTAATATTTTGATACCTTTATTTACTTATATTTATTGAAAAATTTACTGGAGTATGTTAAAAAGGTATCCTAAAATTAACCCAAGATTTCAACTGAACAAAAAAAAAAACTTCTTTTTTTTCATTTTTTTCATTTTATATAGTATAGTTTATTTATGATATTTACGACTGTATTATAACATATACAACTAGTAAAATTGTGATTATGAAATGTCATGCTTAAGACATGTGGATAATCTACCCATTGATAGAACTCCAACAACATATCTACATAAGAAGATCTTGAGGCCAGCTTCTTTTCCCACACCTAGAAACACTATCAGGTAATGAAGGAGAAGCCTGGTTAGAAAAAAGAGGGTTTGGGTTTTTTTTTAGGAATTATTGGTATCTGGTTCTGGCTAATTCGGCTACAAATGGAACATGAGGTCCTGATAAATGGATTGATTTGTGATAAAGTAAGGATCATTAAGGATTTTACGAAGTAATTTGAACTGTAAGGACTTAATACGAGAGGAATTCGATGGTTTGTCGGTTATAGCAATAGTTGGAATTAACGAGTCAATGACAGAGTGACGGTTTGTATTGGGAGGAGTGGGGATGGCAGTTATGCTACAATAACGAAACTAATTTTAAAGTAAACATAGTAAAAAAGTATTTAAATTAGGTGAACAATAAATGGTAATATACATAATATACTCTTATCTATCTTTTATTATTAACCTTTTCATTTACTATTTACAACCTTTAATTTTTCTTATGTCTTACTTTTCATTTTATACCCCTGTTATTTTCGACTTTTCCAGTTTTATTTTTTTTATTTTTTGTGTTTGTATCATTTTTAGCCCTGACGAAGCCCTGCAACTTGGGGCGAAACGTTGGCTCAATAAAATAGTATAATTATTTACTATTTGAATTTTTTTTTTACCGCACCCGGACCATATTCCATTCATCTATACACACGGTCAATCAATAATCTTCCAATAAATAATTTTTTTTACTATTTTGTTCCTTTAATAAGCGCCACCGGGACTATCCTCCTACAATCTACTTCATACGGTCTTCCAATCAAAAAGAATTTATATTATAAAATTTTTAGAAGAATCTTGAGTTTAGTTCTGACGTGGAATGTACCCAACTTTAATACTACTTTTTTATGTACATATATAATATGTTTATCAATTATAATAAAAAGCATCCATTAACTTTCAATCTGTTTATTTTCTCATTATTCCATCCCCACGTTTCGGAGCTTTCGGCCATCCTTAAGAATAACTTATTCTAAATGTACACAGTAACAATGTCAAAAAATTGCGGGCTATTCTTCCTTTGTCAGGTTAATATTTTAGTTTATGAACCTATTTGATATTAAAATAATTCACTTTTTCTAATGTAATTACATATACACTTTATAATAAACCTTATTATCTTATAATACTTTGTTAATAAAGAGAGTTATAAATAAATAATGTTGTTAAAAATACAATGTATTTTTGATAAAGAGAGTTATAAGGTTATATTAGAAAGAGTAAGTGTAATAATATTAGAAAAAGTGAATTAGTTGAATCATAATAGTTTGATAAATCAAAATATAATCTGATAAAGACAGAATAGCCTGTAATGTTTTCGCAACACTGTAGCTGTGATTTCTTGAGAATGACCGGAAAGGCCGAAACGTAGGAGGCGAATAATAAGAAAATATACAGGTTGAAACATAATGGCTATTTTTTATTGTAATTGATACATAAAGTTTCATTATTCATAGACATCACTAACAATCCACTAACATGTTAAAATAGATATGCAATAACATTATTTTCGTAGTCCGTTTTTTAATTTTATTTTAGACTTATTTTTTATTAATATACTTGTTTGAGAGTGGTTAGTTTCTTTAAAATAATTTTGATCCTTTTTCTCTCAACTTTATTCTTTTTAA
>NW_027115801.1:253351-266527 GCF_000696795.3 Halyomorpha halys | reverse complement strand
TGTAGGAATCCTTGAAAATGACCTAAGGGGTCGAAACGTCGGAAGCTTAAAAAGAATAAAGTTGAGAGAAAAAGGATCAAAATTATTTTAAAGAATTTTATTTTATTTTATATTAGCCTAAGAAATAATCTAAATGAAACAATACGAACATATAATAATGTTTTTGGTTACGTAGAGGGCGTAATAGCTACTTATTGTGGAAGTAATTTCAGTAATAAAATATATATGTAAGATTTATTCCCTCTTTTAGTTGTAGTTTAGTTATGGTTTTATTTCAGAAACCGGTTCAGAGATTAAAAAAATAAATAAATAATACCTTGGTGAACATAAATGTTAGATTACAATTCTGACCCAAGACACCTAACGTATTCCCTTCCACAGAACTCCATCAATAGTAAAGTCGGAAAGCTCCGACTTGGCACAATTCTTTCATCTACACTTCGATCTATTCCCCCGAAGTTTATCAGCCAGCTTATAAGTTAAGCTCAGTGCTTACTAAAATTTCAGATTCGTTTGTTATTAAGGGCCCATTTCGTTGCAAATGGTCATTACTAGGGATAGGATTTTTATATTTTCACATATTTTTACCAGACCATGATATCTGCGATTCCTTACAAACTAAAGATGTTTCAAGACATTTTCGGCCAAAAGAAGTAATTTTTATTTCACATATTGTTATATATTTCGCCAGTTTTACATGTTTTGTTGTAAATCACATATTTTCTGAAATATTTGTTATTTTAAACATATTTTAAGGTATTTTGTCCTGGATTACATATTTTCTTAAATTATTTGTTCAATTGTAAATACATTTTTCGCAGCAACAACGTAAAATTCAAGAGAGCGCAAGAAACTTTTTTTTTTAATATTTATTTATTGCTATTTACAACTGTACATTATAATACATTTAGTAAATCTGATCTATGTTAAATTGGAGTGTTACAGGCGTGTAGAGAAACTACCCATTGGTAGCACTCTAATGACATTTTACTTTAGCTAGTCTCGTGGCCATCTTCTTTTCAGGCGCCTCGGAGGATTGTCAGGAATGGAAGAGGATGCAAGGTTAAAAACTAGGGGGTTTGAGTGGTTAGAGAGTTTATAATGGAAGGAGTGATATCAGGTTCGGGCTAGATCGGTTACAAGGGAGCATTAGGGTCTTTATGTATGATTTTATGTGTGACAAAGTAAGGAGCATTGAGGATTTTGGATTGTAAGGATTGAATACGAGAGGAATTCGAAGGTTTAGTGGAGCCCCAAAGCTCAACTCCATATATCCAAATTGGCCGTATTATAGTCATGTAGAACAGTCTTTTGTAATGAGTTGGAAGTTTAGACCGTTTCTCTAATAAGTGCTATAACAGTCGGAATCTGCGTGCAGTTTCCTGTCTTTTCAGTCTGCTGTGAGGATTCCAGGTTAATCGCTTGTCCAAATGTAGTCCAAGGTAGCGGATCTGTTTGACAGGGGCAAGAAACGTAAAAGTGAAAATTATCATTTATCATAAATAGGGCGTACAAATTATATATCTTCATCTTTGAACACAAATTAAAATCAGTGACAATAATTAATTTTCACACAGAATTACATCGAGAATTTCTCAGATTCAATTAAAAAGAGCAAGGGTCTTATTCCTTATTATAACAAATGATGACACAGCCGCCCAGGTGATGCAAAATACCGAACTAGATGCAATGGAAATAGCTTCATTTAAGTATGCTCCAATAACATCAGTAGATGTTGAAAGTAGAAGATTTTTATTTGAAAATTTAAAAATGCATTTAATCTGAAATAATTTTGTAACTGACCCTGTTGAATAATTGATTTATTTCAAAGTTTTCAATATTTTTCTAAAGTTTTTTTTTCTTTTCCTTTTTAATAAGGATTATTCCTTATTTCCATTTATAATTTGTTCATAATTCATTCTGAGTAAATAATTATCAATTAGTTTAGTTACAATTACTATTTAATGTCTTATAATTGAACAGCTATGTTTTCTCTAAGTACATTTTTTAACATAATTTTTTAAAAATATTATTCATATAATATAGAATAAATATATATTTATGTAACTTTTTTAGTTTTTACTAATTTATATTGTTGAATAATACAAAATTTATAAATAAATATTATTTACATATTTTTTAAAAAATATTGGACAATTTATTAGCACATATTTCGGATTTTTTAGAACATAAAAATCCTATCCCTTGTCATTACATTCGAAAGTGTTATATCCCCAATTTTACCTGTCGGATAAATTTGGCAATTCACAAAATTTGGCAAGTTGTAGCTTTCTGAATTCTCTGGTTATCCCATCTCTTTTCAATTCAAACATAAAAACGATATTTTTGAATAATCTGAGGGGTTTTCGTTTCCTTGATTTATCGCTCGAATCTGTAAATAGTACTTTTGTTTTATAAAATATATCTTCTGTATTGGTGAAAAGAAGACTAAGTAGTTTTGCAGTTGCGAAACAAAAATTATGAATAATCTTTTATTTACCAAATATTTTCTGTTTAATTTCATTTTATCTAGTAAAAAGTCAAGATAATGTACCTGCGTATTTCTTATTAACTACTAATTTTTTTCTTTTCACTTTATTTCGAGATTTAAATCTTCACCGAATTTTATCAGTGTTGTGAATTTTATCGTATTTGTATTTAATTTTTTAATTTCTGCATCCGAAAAAACTGAAGCTATCATAATTGGATCTTCCTCTCTCCTTAATTCTATCCCAGGACCTCCCAACCTTTTCCTAAACAATACTCCTATCTCATTCCATACCTCAGTCAAATATCTTGGTATCACTTTTTATCAAACTTTATCCTGGAAACAATACATTGACCAAATTTCCCGTCAACTCATAGCTACCTTAACGTAATTCAATAGAATCCGTTACCCCCTTCCACTTAAAACCCGTCAACTGTTAGTTTCCTCTCTTGTCTTCCCCCACTTAGACTATGGATGCTTGGCATATGGTGGACTCTCGGGTAATCTCGAATCTAAACTTAAACGTATTGTGAATTGCGCAGTACGATTTATTTTGCGGCATCATCAGAGATACGCACATAAGCCAGTATTACACCAAGCTGAAGTGGCTCTATCCATCCTTCTGATGCCAGTATTCATTAACTCTCTTTCTATTCCAAGTAATTAGTACTCAACGACCCCTCCTATATCCTAGAAAACCTGCAATTCAAATTCTCTGGCCAATCCCGAACTACCAGGTCCTGTTTATCTGACATGTACCCTCCACCTCACCGAACTTCTGAATTTGATAAATAGTTTTTTACCCGAACTGCATGCCTCTGGAACTCCATTCCCTCGAACATATGTCATGTACCAACCTTTCCCTTGTTTAAATCCCTTATATTTTACTACATTTTATACATAGCTTAACCAATCTGACCTATTATTATAATAAAACAGATATCTTGTAATTAACTTTTTTTTTGTTTTTATTTAGTCAGTTTTATAATTAATCTATTTTTTCTTTCTGTATATAAGTTATAATTAAGTGTGGCCACACTCTTATATGGGCAATAAATGTTATTATAAAATTAAAATAGCCTTTGTGATTGTTCTAAAGAAACCTCGTCTCAGAATAATAAATTATTCTTCATTTCATCTTACACTAACCTAACCTTCAGCACTGGATATAGAGTATTTTACCAACCTAGATCAATGATTTTTCTGAAAGAATTACCTCAACATCGAATATATTTTTTTCGAATAACAAATTCTAGTAGTACATAAAATTAAACTAGGGATAGAGAATCTCGATATCTGAACAATCTTCTAACTCATCGAAAAAATAACCACCGAAAATTCATTTGACATGTTAGTTGTTTAATATTTATTTGGAGGCTAACTTCAATCCGTTTTGATAATTCAAGACTTCATCTCCACGCATCCATGGGGCTTAGAAGAAAAAAAAATTGATTGGTATGAAGGAAAATCTTTAAGAAATCCTAACCATAAACGATAATCAAGGTGTTGTTGAACACAATTTTTAGAGCATTATAGATGGTTTTCTGATCTTTAAATAACACTTGTGTGTAAAAACAGTTTATGGAAATTGATAACTAGGAATAGGATTTTTATATTCTAAAAAATCCGTAATATGTACATAAATATATACTAATAAATTGTCAAATATTTAAAAAATATATGTAAATAATATGTATTTATAAATTTTGTATCATACAACAATATAAATTACTAATTAATTAGTAATTTTATAACTTAAAAAAGTTACATAAATATGTATTTATTATATATTATATGAATAATATTTTAAAGAAATTATGTTAAAATATGTACAAAAAAATGTACTTAAAGAAAACATAATATTAAATAGTGATTGTAATTAAAGTAATTGATTAATAATTACTCAGAATGAATTATGAACAAATTATAAATGGAAATAAGGAATAATCTTTATTAAAAAGAAAAAGAAAAAAATTTAGTAAAATATTAGTAACTTTGCAAAAAATCAATTATTCAGCTGGGTCGGTTACAAAATTATTTCAGATTAAATGCATTTTTAAATTTTCAAATAAAAATCTTCGTCGGTTTGACCGCAGAATGGACTTGTACCGGCTAAAAGATTTTTCAACATCTACTGATGTTATTGGGGCATACTTAAATGATGCTATTTCCATTGCATCTAATTCGGTATTCTGCATCACCTGGGCGGCTGTGTCATCATTTGTTATAATAAGGAATAAGACCCTTGCTCTTTTTAATTGATTCTGAGAAATTCTCGATGTAATTATGTAAAGATAAAGATATATAATAATATACAATTTGTACGCCCTATTTATGATAAATGATAAATTTCACTTTTAAGTTTCTTGCGTTCTCTTTGTTGCTCCGAAAAATGTATTTACAATTGAACAAATAATTTAAGAAAATATGTGATCCAGGACAAAATACCTAATAATATGTTTACAATAAAATATATAAAATGTGTAAAAAAAACAAAAAAACAAATATTTAAAAATATGTAAAATAAAAATGGCTTCTTTTGGCCAGAAATGTCTTGAAAGATCTTTAGTTAGTAAAGAATCGCAGATATCATGGTCAGGTAAAAATATGCGAAAACATAAAAATCCTACCCCTACTGATAACTTTGTAAATAAGAAGCAATTTTAAATCATGTGCACGGGAATGACAAGAGTGGCAAGATGAAAGGTTGATCATGAGAGCAACAAGTTAGGAATGGTCCAACAGACAGTGAAAGGTCCAACCAGAAACTTGAATCTCCTACGGAGAGAAGATATGGTATTAACCCGTCTTTGGATAGACCATACTCGACTCACTCACGCCCATCTCATCATGAAAATAGAAACTGCACCGATCGCTCCAGCGGAAACGATCTCACCGTTAGGCACATTCTCACTGAATGTATTTCTCAGGAACCACACCGGTTCTCTTCAGATTTACAGATGTTGAGAGAAGATCCCACAACCATAACAAAACTTTGTCACTTTCTAAAAATCATTAATATTTTATGATCACTGTTGAAACAATATTAGTAATTATAATTTCATTAGCATAGTCAATATGTGAAATAGATTTATTTTAACTGTAAGGCATTTGTTTACTAAAAGAAAACATGTGATTTTAAACAATTGCGGTGCGATCTTTTGACGAGAAAGGAGAAGCTATCACCGATTGTTAGCTATGACGGCATTGTTTTAGTTTCCCCCACAACTTCGAAAGCTCCATGGTAAGACCGTGGTAGACTTTTGGCCAAGCCACTTCTCTCACACAGGGGCCCCTATTCTGCGTGCTTCGAGATCCTGTCAGCTGTCATCTGGTCAGATTAAATTTAAACATTTACAAACATTTGCTCAAGGTACATTCATCGACATTTTTCTTTTTTTTATTTATTATAAAATTAGTTTAGGTGTTTATTAATACTATTCCTGTTTTCCCTTTTTTTATTAATCCATAAAATTAATTTGTTTTACAATTCTTTCATTTTGTTTATATAATAATAATAATAATAATAATAATCTTAATTTATTCTGGGATAATAAGAATAAGTTACAGGCGTCAAAATTAGGCTTTAGAGCCTTAGAGTAAATTACAAAATAGAGATGAAATTACAAGATGTCATAAAATAAAATAATAATGTGAATTTAAAAATATACAATTAAACAACCATAATTAAAAGAATATATAAAATAATGATAAAACTAATAAAATAAAACCATTTGTCATATCATAAAACATAAGATGACTTCTGATAGTAAATAAAAGGAAAAAAAATGATAAAAAATCAAATACAATTAAACTAAAAAAGTAATAAATGAACAGATTTAATTTCTGCTAGTGTACATATTTACAATTGTGAACGAAGATCTAGGACATAAAATACAGAAAATATATAAAGCTTTTTTGAAACTTACAATTGTTATTCTTCCGGAATTGTGTGGACAGAAGGTAGGCGAAGATACGGGATTTGAAGATTGGAAGGGTGTTAGAACTACGAATAAAGGAGGGAATAGAATTCCATAGGGAGGAGGAACGGATGAGGAAAGATCTACCAAAGGCTGCGGTTCGATGGGCAGTTACATATAAGTCTGAAGGCCGTGAGCGGGTATTGCGGAAATGCACTGAGGACTTAAATTGAAGGATATCTGAGATGTACGATGGACGGCGGGATTGGATAACTTGATAAAGAAAGGAAGCAAAGAAATATTTACGACGGAAGGAGGGGTAAAACTACTTCAACTCTTCATAAATATATATATATATATTCATTATATTTTCGTTCCTTATAATACATTCTATTTCTTTGTTAAATATAGACTTCAAACATATTTCTGTAATTATTCTTTCCAACCCAAAAATAATTTTCCCAGCGCATATTCTACCTGGCAAGAGGAAAGTCTTTCACTGAGGCTCTCAGTTCAGGTAACAATCACATATAGTCTAACTGTCCAGCATGGAGTCAAATTTAATTGCAACTTTGTAAAATGTAAATTGTAATTGTAAATATCTAATTTTAATTGTAATTGTTAATTTGTAACTTTCTCACTGTGTAACTTTGTGTATATGTCAATTGTAATCTACTAACTTTGTAAATCCAGTGTAAATGGGCCTAGTGGTCGAAACACTTAAATAAATAAACTATGTGCACTAATATATGATTTAAAATCGCTTCTTATCATGTTCAATTATCACTGGAAATTGATATTAGAAAGGAGTGAAAAGAATGAGAAGGGGTTGACAGTATGATAAGAGATAAGAAGTGTTTATGATGGTAATAAAGGGTTCTAGAACAGAGGGCCTTATAGGACAGAGGGCCTTATAGGATATCTGGCATAAACGTATCTTGCAACAGGTGTTGAATAAAAGATCCCTGTGGGTCGCCCCGTACTCACTGAATGGAGACCTGTTAGTCTGCCCGCTGCCCTCAAAACTAACTCTATCTCTTCTACTAAACTTATTATATTATTATAATAATTTTCATAGAAAAAAAATTAAAACATTATCTTAAATAAAGAGTTGTTGTTTAACTATTTACACAGGATACAAATTAATTAATAAAAATCATATTATTCTAAATTTAAAACAATTTTGATCCTTTTTTCCCTTTCAACTTTTATTCTTTAAAATTTCTCCATCGTTTCGACCCTCAGGCCATTCTCAAGGATACCACCTTCAATATTGATGTCATTTCTTTTTTAAATGTTAAAATTGCAGGCTAATTGCCCTTGTCACATATAACTTTTTCTAAAAAAATTTATATCTTAAGTTGTAAACCTCATAATTTCATATAGGAGATCATGTCACAATTTGTGCATCTTCACTACTTCTTAGCACAGCCATTACTCTAGTATGGCCATTACTCTATCTCTAAATGGCTGTGCTATGGAGTAGTAAAGATGCACAAATTGTGACATGATCAACTATATGAAATTATGAGGTTTAAAGTACATGAATATGGAACAGTGGTCCGGAAACGTTGTACCATGTCATGATAATTTAATAAAAAATTCATTAAATTGGAAGTCGTTAACCTTAAAAAAATTTTTATGAAATAACTTTTTCTAAAATATTTTATATCTTAGATTTAAAACTTTTTCACAAAACACTTTCCTTCCTTCACTTACAACTTAAGATATAAATTTTTTTAGAAAAAGTTATACATGACAAGGGCAATTAGCCCGCAATTTTAAGATTTAAAAAAAGAAATTACATCAGTATTGAAGGTGGTATCCTTGAGAATGGTCTGAGGCCCGAAACGTTGAGAAATTTTAAAGAAAGACTCCCGAGCAATATATTCCGCGCTTCGATGAAGACGAGACAGCATCAACCACTCGATGGCGTTGCTGGATAGTGGAGTGTGATGTTCGGAATCTGAACTGGTGGTCTGGGATTATGTGGTTGGAATCAAGGATGGGGTAAAGGCGTTTCAAGATGATTTTCTCAAAGATTTTGCCCATGATAGGTAACAGAGAGATAGGACGGTAGGAGGATGGGTATTCTGGTGGCATTTGAGGTTTGGGAATCATTTTTATTATGGATAATTTCCATGGATCAGGAAAATATGTGGATCTGAGTAGAGATTACATGGTTGATATAACTTGTATTATATATATATTTTTAACAGTTGATTATGAGGGGGTATAGTCATACAAATGACACCCCTAACTATATAAAATGTTCTTATTACAAGAAAAAAATAATAATAATAAAATAAATAGATAAGAATAATGCTTCTTAATAAAAGAGGAAAATAAAATTAATAACAAAAAAATAATGATATTGGTACACTTAAATAAAACAAACAATTGTTTTCTAATAGTAAAAAGAAACAAGTTAATTTGAAAAAGGGATGAGAGAAGAAAAGAGAGAAAAAAAAATAAAATAAAAAATAAAATAATAATAATAAGTAAATAGAAGTAGTGTGACTATGAATTAATTTTATATTTATTAAAAACTTATAAAAGAATGTCTTGTAGCAGCCTGGGCTTCTGTCTTCGGGTTGATGTTGGGTTTCCCAGGCTGTAATTCACTGCTCCTTTAACTGTCGGCAACTGGGAGTGGAACTTCATGAACCGTTTTTAGATGTAATCCTCTATTGGCTCCATTTGTAATTCGCGATGCAATTGTCTATTTCTTATGAACCAAGGAGCATTAACTGCGATTCTTAGGACTTTATTTTGACAAGATTGTAGTTTTTTCCTTTTCGTGAAGGATGCCGCTCCCCAGACTTCACAGCCGTACATCAGCAGTGGCCTGAGGATTGTTTTAAATATAAAAACAGTTTTATGGTTTTAGTTTGGAATTTCTGTTCAGGATAGGATGTAGCATTGCTAACCTTGCATAAGTTTGAGTTCGTTTGATGTTGATATGGTGATTCCAGGTAAGGCGGCGATCTAGGTGAATTCCCAGGTATCTTACTGTTTCACTGGCAGGATTCCATTTCACATTTTTACCTTTGAGGATTAGATCCGGTGGATCTGGTGGGCGTCGAAGAGTAAAAAATTTTGAGTTGCATTTTTCAATGTTCAACTAATCATCCATTTAGTAAAATATTGCTCTTTAATTGTTAAGGTGACTTTGCAAATTGTTTCTAGCTATTATTATATCATTATGTTGAGAGAACACAGCTGTATCGTCAGCGAACATAGCTATGGAGGTGTGTGTGGACTGGACGATGTCGTGAAGGTAAAAGTTGAACAAAATGGGAGAAAGGACTGAACCTTGTGGAGTACCGGCATTGATTTGTCTAAGGGTTGAATTTTTGTTATTAATTCTGACTGAAAATATTGTTTTTTAAAAAAATAAATAAATAATAACCTACTGAAGTATTCTTACGTAATTTATATTAATAATTATTTATTACACTTGATATTTACTGAATTTTATGTCTATTTATTTTGTTAAATTTTGATTGATTGAAAAATTATGCCAAGTTTATTCACTTAAGCAACCGCGAAGTTTTTAAATTCATAAGTGTTTTGTATTAATAAGGGAAAAAAGTGATAGGATTTTTAAAGTAATTTTGCTACGAGGATCTTAGGTATCAGCTCATTTGGAAAAGGGTTCTCTTGCCCAAAATAGTTTGGGAATTCTGTTTTACAATATTTGGAGATCAGTTTTGTTCTATGGCGAGATTCCGGAGGATTTTCAGCCCCGATTATGGGAAGGCCATCCAATTTGTCCGGACGAAGAAGGAAAAGTTTCACCGGGGTCTTTTGGCAACTGTATTTACGAAGCCGTAAAATCTTGAGAAAAAAAGTAATAACTGGGCAAGTTGAGGTGTGGGCAGTAAGTTAGTGAGCGGATGAGACCGGGACTTTGATAAAGTTCTTACTAAAGGATTAATTTACTTCATGCTCTGGCGAATGGAGTCCTGGAACGGAGGGGGCTCAGTTTATTGGAAAAACTGAAGGAATTAAAAGTAAATCCGCTCATTCCTTATTGAAACTGAAACTTGATTTTTTGATGAAAATTAAAACTTTACATGACTAAATATTTTATCAGTTTAGGGGCAATTCTGGACAATAGTAACATTTATATGTGATATATCAACAGTCTATATTTATCAATTATAGATAAATGACATCGAGACTTTTAAAAGATCCTTACAAAGATCAAATCGTCCTGTGAATTTTTGTTTCGATCATTGATTCCATATTTTCTATCCCATTCTGCATCTTTTTGTTTTGATTTATTTTTACTAAACATAATTTAGTGGCACTTTCGCTCAAGAATTTGTAGTTATATTTTATTTAAAAAAATTACATATCAGTTGGTTAAAAACCTTTTTTTTTTATTTAATTTTTTTTTTTTAAACTTTTTTATTTATTGATACGTATTACAATCTGCCACACAGTTGTGAGCAATAGGTAATAGTGATGAATGATCTCATACATACTGAGATAAAATAAAATAAATAAATGAATAAAAAAAAAAAAAAAACTCTTAAAATATATACAAACAGAAGAATCAACTAAATAAACATAATCAAACTATGTGTATGAAAAATAAATAAACAAATAAATAAATAAAATAATATAGGCTCTAGTCACATTTACACTTTAATATACAATATTTATACACTTGACCTGAGGATCCCTGAGTCCAATCTGAGGGGCAGAGCAGAGCTCAAAAGATCCCAGTGCATCCCTCTCGCCGCATCACTGGTGTCAGTGGAGGCTGAGTAAGTGCGGTAAAGCCGCAAACACTCAACTTGAGTGGAGAATCAGACCATTGCCAGAACTCCAATTGTCCATTTTTATTTTAATAAGTCCCTTGGCCACTGCCGTTTCAACCTTCTAGGTGGGCTGTAAGGAAGGGTGGAACTAGATAAGGTTTGAACCAAAAGATTAGGATGGTTGGAAAGGTTTATATGGAATTTTGAGTATTTGGTTGGTATGAGGTCAAGGACAAAAGGGATATGTAGGTCATGGTGTAGTGTTCTGTTGGAAACGTAGTAGGGTGCATTAACTATGGTTGTAAGGATTTTGTATTGAAAGGATTAGATACGTTTGATGTTCGACGGTTTAGCTGTTCCCCAAAGTTCGTAGGTCCATATAGGTCGGAGTATAGTCTTATGAATTAGTAGTTTTTGTTCTAGTGAAAGATGAGAGGTCCGGCTGAGCAGTCGGTATAGTTGGCCGAATCGTCAGTTGAGTTCTTGTCTCTTAAGTCTAGTATGTTGGTTCCAGGTGAGCCTTTTGTCCAAAATGAGTTTAAAAAAACCTAATATCAATAAACGTTTTAATAAGTTTAATTTTTTGGTTAATTAAGTTCCAATCACCATTCCTTGTAAATAATCAAGGTAATTGGCCGAACTTGTAAATAAATTTTATTTAATGTCAAACAAAACAATCTAGTGGTGTCAGATTTGGAGAAAAAAAATAGAAACGATAAAAATTTGTAAATTAAAATATATTCAAAAATTCCTCAAACTTATTACACTTTTCAAAATAAGATCATTTTGAAAGTGGTATCGTAACATAATAAGCTTTTCTCTCTCTTTCTTGAGTTGAATATTTAAGTTGTTCTTGTATATATTGAGGTGTGAAAAAGATTCATGTGACTATCAGATGTGTATAAAGAAACTTTATGACTATATGTCAGAAACATTCGATTGATAAAATAAATCCCTTCCTTACGCGTGAGCTCAAGAAGCTCGGTTTATCGAGAAGGCTGTGAATGTGCTCTGGGCTATTGAGGGATTTGGTCCCATTGAATCAGCTCTAAGCGCCCGCATCGACTCTCGGCTAATCGAGTTTTGAAGTCGATTAGTTACCAACACAAGCCTATTCTTGGGGAAAAGGGAACAAAGTCCAAACCAGAAAGTTTTAATCAATATAAATTTATTTTCTGACATAGCTAGTTATTATATATGCCTTTATGTACACATAAAAAAGGAAAAATTGCTATATCTCGGGAACTATTGAACCTAAATAGTTCTATTAGAGGTCATGTTTAAACAAATTTACTCTACTTAATATGATTTTCTCATATTTTTTCTAGTGTTTTTGGCAATTTTAAAGAATTAGAGCTTTGAATGAAAAAAAAATTTTTTAACGTTTTAAAACATTTACCATTTTTTATTCTACCTAGCTACACTTGGCAGTCTCATCAATTTTGACTAGTAATTATAAATAATGTTGCTTAAAATAATCAAAAATAGGGGTGAACTAACTGATTTTTTTCTCCTATTGGGCTCTTGTTCTAGTTGGCTCACATTAAATTGTTCAATTATTATTTGAATTTTTTCTTTGACCGTAGCCTTTCTATTACAACAGAAGGCTAATAAATGATCTTCTAAACTAAGAATATTTGTATCAATAAAAAAATTTATAGTTTAAATTTTTTGCTTTCGTGAGTAGTAAGTGAAACTTGTCACCGCACAAGGTTATTAGACATTATATTTTAAAAACGATTTGCTTATTTTTTTAAACATATTTTTATTGCATGAATATAAAATTTACAAAAATGTCTAGGCATAACCATTTGATATGTATGAGAGGTACCAGCTGGAGTTTTTTAACTTAAAATAATTTCCTTTGTCGGCATACCAATTATACCGCCGGACCTAGGCAAGTAATGTACAAAGACATATAGATAACAGAGGGTAGGTACCCTCTGGGAACCATTAACCGCCTAGACGGTTAGCCATTATCGTGCGCCAGTTTAGA
>NW_027115801.1:247691-252211 GCF_000696795.3 Halyomorpha halys | reverse complement strand
TGGTGAACACGATACCGTTGGAAAGGAACTCCAATCATTAATTATGATATTCATATCTAGCATACCACGGCGAAGGGGTTCAGCCAGATGGTGCTAGTCGTTGAATTAAATATAGCGCATCCCTTTTCAGTCAGTTCCCATCAGGAACTGATAGAGATACATAATATAAATAAATAATATAAATACATAATATAAATATATAATATAAATACAGATACATATATTACATTAATATATGAATAAATTTAAATATAATACCTGTACGGGGAACCCCAAATCGGGCTTAGAAACCCCGAGCCCCGTACACGGCACATTATACAATAAGTTTTTCTGATACTAATTATATTTTACAAATTTTTCTATTTTACATATTGGTAAAAGAAACCACAGGGAGGGATGAACAAAACATAATTTAATTAAAATAAAATACCAACCATTAGATAGAATAAAATATATGTCATTGGTTATCATCTGAATTAAATATCATTGTTGTTTTTTTAAAATTAATATATAATAAGTTCAATATTTAATTCAGTGTGAATTTTGGATATTCTAGTGTGACGTGGTTAGTAATTAACGGTTCTGAGGCATTTTCTTAGAAATATTTGTATTTTTTATATATACTGGTTGGACTAGTAAAACTCCATATGGAGCCGGTATAAGTTAATATGAGTCTTAGTACGGTTTTATTTATTATCAATTTATTACTATTGAATAATTGTGATTTTTTATTAAAGTATGGATACATCTGGTATGAAATTTTTCTTACGTTTTCCAATGCCAAATAGATGTGGAGGTTATACAATTGCTTATAAGAAGGTCTTATCTTTAGTACTAAGCTAAAATCCAAATTGAGTCAATTTTCTGATTTACACAAACAAATAAGCTCGTTGGTGGGCCAACAAATCATTCCATTTATGATTTGACTTAATAAATACGATTTCTGCTAGCTCTTAGTTACTTAGGTTATTCTTGTTAGTGGTATACTTAAGTTTAAACAATTTACAATATGTTAATAAAAGAGACTATCTTCCTTTTTGCGGTCAAAGAACTAAAAAAGTGCTTCATCAGAACTAAAAAAAGTACAACCAAATAAAATAAGGTACAAAAGTTAGTTGCTTACTTGATGAAAAAAAATAAAATTATGGGCAATTATGATAATTTCTATAGAAATTAACAAGGTAAATTGATGTAAACAAAAAAGAAATATTTTTCTATGGTTATTGAAATTTACTACTGTATTATTATAATTCTTTTAGTAAATTTGATCTCGGTTATAATCTAGCGATACAGGCGTGTAGAGTACTACTCATTAGTAACACTTCAATGACGTTTTTACAATAGCGGTTCTCGTGGCCATGTTCTTTTCAGGCGCCTCGGAGAATTGTCAGGAATGGAAATGAAGCAAGGTTAGAAACTAGTGGGTTCAGATATTTTTTAATAGAAGGAATGGTATATGATTCGGGCTAGTTCGGTTACATATGGAACACTTAGGTCATTATGGATTATTTTATTTGTGACAAAGTAAGGAGCATTGAGGATTTTACGAAGGATTTTGGATTGGATACGAGAGGAATTAGAAAGTTTTGTGGAGCCCCAAAGCTCAACTACGTATGTCCAGATTGGTCTTATTATAGTTGTGTAGATCAGTCTTCTGTAATGAATCGGAAGTTTAGACTGTTTGTCCAGTAAGTCCTGTAATAGTCGAAATTGACATGCAGTTTTCTGTCTTTTTATTCTTGTGTGAGGATTTCAGGTTATTCGTTCGTTCATATGTAGTCCAAGGTAGCGGATCTGTTCTACAGAGGTAAGAGTAACATCGTTAAATGAAACTGTAGGGCAGTCAGTAGGTTTACGACGAAGGGTAAAGGTGATTTGATGGGATTCATTGGGATTTATTTTAATCCTCAAATCACGAAACTATTTTTCAAGGGGTGTGATATGGGATTGGAGAGGTTGTGCTGCAATTAAAGGGTTATTATGAACTGCGAGCACACATGTGTCATCGGCATTCGTCGTGGTGAGGATAGTGTTAGACTTGATTGGGAAGTCAGCTCTATTGACGGTGTAGACGATGGGACCAAGGATACTACTTTGAGGAACAACTGCGGACTGAAAATAGAGGGATGAATAGGAACCATTGTGGTTTACTTGGAATAATCTATCAATGAGAAAGGAACGGATAATGAGAAAGTATATAGGGTGTAGGAATCTACGGAATTTGAAAAGCAGTCCTGGGCGCCAGACTAGATCAAAAGCCACATCTACACCGAAAAAGACTTTCGCGCAGTACATTCTGCGATCCAAAGAAGACTAGACAACGTCTACCACACGATGACATTGTTGGATAGGAGATATTGGAATTCCAAACTGGTGGTTAGGGAATATTTGATTGGAATCTAGGATTGGGTATAGGCGTTTACAAATTAATTTTTTCGAGGATTTTGCCCATAATCGGTAATATATCGGTATGGTGGTATAAGGATTGGTATTCTGGCGGTATTTGGGGTTTGGGGATCATTTTAACTAAAAATAATTTCTACGGGTCAGGATAAGATGTGGAATCGAATTTGGCGTTATATATATATATATATATATATATAGGTGAAAAGGATGGCTTTTCGAGGAAGAAATTTTTGATGTGGGATGTTATTAGGTCGTATCAAAGAGCTTTGCGAGTAGGTGATCTCCGAATGATACTGGCTATTTCTGAAGGATGAAATGCTTTAGGTGGGAGGGTCATTTGGGGCGGAATATTTAGTTCTGCTTCAATACATTCAAGGTGAATTGGGTTAAGGATATAGGTTAATAATGCGTAATAATTTTTTTAGAGAGGTGTTGTCCGAATGTTTGTGATTTTTCTTCGTAAGTTCCCGGATTGGGATTTGGTGAGAAGTGGGTGGTTAAAATCTTTATTTCATTACCCAAAAAGGAGAAATAATTTGAACAAAATTGAGAATTTTTATTTTATAAATTTTATCAATCATAAAAAATATTTAAAACCTTCTTATAGCGTCGCTTCGTCGTAAAAGAGACACTAGGGCGAGTAAGTTTTCCTCATGAATTTATGGCAATATAATGATGTTGGAACTTCGACATAGGGCGGATGGCACTTGTCGATCTTCGGGCAAAGTTTTCACGCCGATAGCCCTTAAAAGCTTCGTCGTCAATTCCTTGACAGTTATCCCCTATTTCAGCACAACTGTCACTGAAGATCTGAAAGTATACTCCCTGAAATACTATCATGAAAGCGTTCATTGCTATGTCATAATTTTCAGACATTAATTTTTTTTTTGTAGTTAGTGTCCTCGCCTTCGCCTATAACAATTACTGTTTGCATATTTACTTGTTTAATTTTCTTTATTAACTATGTGATAATGTAAACATGGTTTTACCCAGCGATAGGCAGAAGGGATCGAAATATAAAAATCAATATTTGTTCGTTTGTATTTATATATCGCCATACCGTTCATGCAATTGTCTCGTGGCTTCTTTTTAAATGTAAACCGGGAATGTTGTAAGCAGGAACGATTTTTTTTGGCACAAAGTTATTAAGAATATTAAGAATTTTTGGCTCAGAATGTATAAAATGTTTTCATGGTTATTTAACGCCAAAATTAAAAAGTGAAAAAATTCTCTGAAAAACAAAATATAAAAAAGCATTTCATTAAGATAAATATTAGCTAAGTTACAGCCTATAAACTTTTATCCATATTATTTTTTAAAAAATGAAGAATTGAGGCAAGTTATCTTTGACTTTTATTATAACTTAAAAGATGATTGTGTGCCCTTTTAACTTATATTAACATCATTTAAACTTATGGCTCTTATAAAGGCCAAATATTGATTTCAAATAGAAAAAAAAAACCTTTTCAAACGTTTTATTTTATACCTTCCGTTCTAATCTGTTTAATTAAATTCCCTTTGTTTCAGTTTTTTGAGCCCTAATAGTACAAGAGCCGGGGAAAAAACAAAGCAGTTATCTCACCCCAATTTTTGATTACTTTAATGAAAACTATGTACAATTACTAGTCAAAATTGATGAGTCTGCCAAGTATAGGTAGGGGTAATAAAAAATGGCGGCTGTTTCAAAACCTTAAAAAAAACATTATTTTTTCATTCGGAGCTCTATATCATTAAAACTAACTTAAAAACTAACAACAACACTAGAAATTCTAAGATATAATTAATTAAAGAACAGTAACTTAGCTGAAATGTTAGCCCTAAAAGAGTTATTTACGTCCAATAGTTTTCGAGATATAGCTTTTTAAAAAGCAAAAGTTCTTAAAAATCTACTGAAAGATATGTAGTTAGTTAATTTATTTTGAAAAATCCATATCTCAGGAACTATGTGACGTACAGATGTCTGTTAGCACTCAAATTAAATCTAGTTTAATGGACTATAAAGAAGTTTCTGATCTTTATCTTCGTAGAAATAGTAGTTTTCATGATATTTGCTAAAATAAATTGATTTATAGTTGTTCGGATAATAAGTTTGATTTATGAAAAACTTCATTTCA
>NW_027115801.1:239237-247402 GCF_000696795.3 Halyomorpha halys | reverse complement strand
AACGTGGGGCGAAACGTTGGCTCATTAAATTAGTATATTTCTACTATTTGAGTTTTTCTTGACCGCACCCGGACTATATTCCTTTCATCATACAAAATATTTTGCTCTAGATCTATACGATGCACATATGTCTGCTAACACTCAAAATAAAGGAAATTTAACTTTCTTTAATGTAGTTTATGACATCTTCGTAGTGGTGGTAGTTTTTATGATATTCACATATGAATATAAATTTGACAAATGAAAATTTATCTGAACAACTACAAATCAATTTATTTTAGCAAATTTCATGTAAACTATTACTCCTACGAAGACAAAAATCATAAACTACTTTATAGCTCAGTAAACTACCTTTGATTTGAGTACTAATAGAAATCTGTACATCAAATGGTTTTGAGATATAAATTTTCAAAATAAATTCACAAACTATTGATCTTGCAGTACGTCCCATACAACATTTTTCTGAAACGTTCCTTTTTAAAAAGCTATATATAGAAACATATTTAACGTAAATAACTCTATTAGAGCTCATAATTTAGCAAATTTACTATTCTTTAAATGAAGTTCTCTTAGGTTTTCTTGTGTTCTACTTTTTAAGATATAGAGCTTGGAATGAAAACTTTTTTTTTTTTTTATCGCTTTGAAATAGCCACCAGTTTTTATTCCCCCTACCTATACTTGGCAGACTCATCAATTTTGACTATTATACATAGTTTTCATTAAAGTAATCAAAAATTGGGGTGAGATAACTGCATTTTTGCTCCTCTTGGGCTCTTTTACTATAAACCACTTCCAATTTTCTTGCAGATTGGTTAATCATGTAGATGTTTTGTTTTTTTTGTACCATGTATTTTTATTAAACAATATTATTTACTTAATCTAAACTAAATATATATAATAAGAAATGGATTCAATAATTTATTCAATGTGCAATTAACTAAATATATTAATTTTTATCAAATTGTCAATATTATTCAATTTATCTATCCATACCCCTCAATATAGGGTCTGATAATAATTATTTATAATTTTCTTCAAATTTTAGGTTTCATTCGTCTTTGCGTACTGAAATGTTTCAGCCTGGCCTACCATGCAATGTCCCCCCCCCCCACCCACCCTTTTATTCTGGGTACGCCATTGAATGCAAGTTATGGAAAGATGATGAAAAGTGTATAATTAAGCAGTGGCGTTGTTAGGGTTATTCTTTAATAACGAGTTCACTATACATTCATGTTGGTTTATATTATGTTCCTTTCAGGTAGACATGTTGAAAAATATTTCGCAATGTACTACTGCAGTTCTACTAATCTTTTTTTTCCCCTCTACTCCTGAATTCACTAACGAGCTAATACAACATATAAAAGCTGAAACCTAAATCTAAATATATACGCTTTTATATAGAACCTTTATTTTACCTTTTATTATAAAGAATGTTCTAAAGGCCATGAGCATTGTAATTCTTATTAACATGACTGAAACAGGGAAACATTTTTAAATTCAAATATGTGAGATGAGTTATTATTTAACTATGGGTTATATATGAGGAGAAGAGGATTAGGATTGTGGTCAGTGAAGAACTTAGAAGTAAAAACTTATTCATTTGTGCCAACGTTTCGGCAGGAATTTCAGACCTTCGTCCAGGCTAAGAATAAAAAAAAATATAACAACTATAATGATTAGATGGATGTACAGAATAACAAGAAACATAAGAAGATAGACAATATTGTTACATAAGTGGTAAGGCCGTTTGTAGCCGAGCGGTATAAAGCGCTATAAATGGCTCGTGGCTGCTGCGCCGGTCCGAATCCGGCCTGGTATTTTTTTAACTTCAGGGTGGGGAGTCAATTTTTCACTTTGTGGGACGGCCACAGAAATAAAAATTGACCATCTAGGCCGGATTCGAACCGGATACGCTGCTGTTCCTAGGCTTCAAAGACCTACGCCTCAGCTCCATGAGTTAGACGGTTCTGTGGCCTGGGAGGTCGACTTTTATTTCTTTTCCGATCCCATGGTCCATGGTTAGAATAGGGTGATTGGCGGTAGGTAACCCTCTTCCCGCCGTATTTCAGAAATAATCAGGGAGTAATAAAAAAAAAAATGCATAGTGCATTATTATAAGAGTATTATAGGGCCGCCCGTAGCTCAGTGGTTAAGACACAGTGTTACCAATTTGATGTCTATTGGCGGTGCCGGTTCGGATCCGGCCTGGGACGTTGACTTTTTTCATTGTGTGGCGGTCCCCCAAAATGAAGAACTTTGACCCCCAACCGTGGTTAGGCAGTATAGGACTCCAATAGGAGTCTTGGCCAAAAATGAAAAAAAAGAAAGTATTATAATGTACATATCGGAAATTGTTTAAAATTCACAAAAAAATATATACGTTTTATATTACACTTACAAGTAATTTATTAATCGGCTATACGTTTCCTGTATATGTTTTATATTACTTCAATTTTAAATAATTTTTAATTTGTATGTGTATTTATTAGGTTGATTTTATTAACTATTTTATGTTCTTATTTAATTTTTAATTTTAATATTTTACTTTTTTCCTGTATATTATTATTATCAGTTTCAATGTTCTTATGATATTACACTATTCATTTTCTTTAATACTACTTATGTACAAATATTATCTGATATCGTCTTTCTTGTTATTCTGGACTTCAATTTAATCATAACGGTAACTATCTTATTTTTTTTAATAAATGTAATATGTAATAAAATAAAACTCAAATAGTAATAACTATTTTGATTGAGCCAACGTTTCGCCCCACGTTGCAGGGCTAAAATAGATTACAATAGACTGGCAAAAAGTTAGCGTGAGCTTGGGCCAAAGATTTATAATAATAACCATATTCCAGTTATTATCACCCACGGCCAATCAGCGACCTTCCAGAATATCTTATTTTTTGTTCTTAGCCCTGATGGACGTTGGTACTAATAACTAGCTTTTTACTTATTAGTGTTCTTCACTAACCACACCCCAATCATCTTCTCCTCTATATCATTTTTTTTTATATTTATTTATTGCTATTTACAATTGTACATTATAATACATTTAGTAAATCTGATCTAAGTTAAATTGGAGTGTTACAGGCGTGTAGAGAAACTTCCCATTGGCAGCACTCTAATGACATTTTACACCATTGGCTGGTCTCGTGGCCATCTTCTGTTCAGGCGCCTCAGAGGATTGTCAGGAATGGAAGAGGATGCAAGATTAGAAACTAGGGGGTTTGAGTGGTTCGAAAGTTTATAATGGAAGGAGTGATATCTGGTTCGGGCTAGATCGGTTACATAGGGAACATTAAGGTCTTTATGTGTGATTTTATTTGTGACAAAGTAAGGAGCGTTGAAGATTTTACGAAGGATTTTGGATTGTAAGGATTGAATACGAGAGGAATTCGAAGGTTTAGTAGAGCCCCAAAGCTCAACTCCATATGTTCTGATTGGCCTTATTACAGTCATTAAATGAAACTGTAGGGCAGTCAGTAGGTTTACGACGAAGGGTAAAAGTGATTTGATGGAATTTCATATATCTTAAACTTATTTGTTAACCAAATTGGAACAAAACTTGATTAAGGGAAATTAAATACATAAATGAAAATTATCGGACACTATAATAGTAACATAGAAGCATTAAAGACGTTGACATAGCCTATTGAGGATTTATTTCTTGTTTCCTTGTTATGTATGCAATTACCTAAGCGGTCGTTTATTAATAACGATTTTTTTAAATTTTTCACACCAATTGTAAAAGTCTACAGTTAGTACGTTATTCTCCTTAGTTTCTTCAGAGCCTCTATAAATTCGACGCAATATTATCTTATAATTTTAAGCAAGATTCGACAAAACATATGTGATTTCCATATATCATTTTAAAATGACATGTTATGAACAAAGAACTTTTCAAACGCCACGATAAATTTAATTTATTTTTTGCTTTCCCTCTTTTTGTTCCTTCCTTTCTCTCGCTAGCCGAAGACTCATCGGTGAAATACTCGACAGGTCCTCTGGTACGAGGACATGCATAGGAATGAGCTGGCCTTCCTCCAAGAGTATCCTGGCTGTAAAGAGAAAATAAACCTTGGATGAAAATGACACCTCTATCTTACTCGGCGATACATCCACGTCTCTTTATTCTACATTCGCAATAAATTGGTCTTCACACTATCCCTTCGGCCTATATTTAACACGCTGTCTCGGCATCTACTTTTTACTTTCCTGAACAAAAAAAAAAAATAGATATATATTAGCTCCCTTCTCGGAAAATATAAATTTGCATAAAAACTTAGGCTTAGTCATATTTTACAAGGTCTTGAAGAAAAAAAATTATTGTAAATAACATGATTCTGTTTTAGCAATACACTCTATGTTAAAGACCCCCCCCCAAAAAACAAAACATTCTATCTGTTTTCCAAGTGATTTTAATTTTTGTTAGTTATAGGTTTATGCTAATTTATTTATTTTTACTTTAATTATATTATTTTAAAATTTTTTGAGACAAGGTAATTATTTATAAAATAAATCAAAAATTAGTATCCAATTCTGTCTCAACACTTTATTTCTCACTAGTCCAACGTTTCGGCCATTCTAGCCATCTTCAAGGACATCTTCAATACAAAGCGCCTCCTCACATTAATTTACAATTTCTATTACAGGCTATTCTGCCCAGGTCATTTTATTTATTCTAAGTTCAAAACTTATTTATTTAAAATTTAAAAAACATTAACATTTATTTTTCTCTATAAAATTATCAACAATATAAAATACACCACCATATAACAAACCATTTATTAATAAAAATAAAAAAATAAAAAAATAAATAAATGGTTTGTTATATGGTGGTGTATTTTATATTGTTGATAATTTATTTCATCTTCTTCATTATTTTACTATTGTTTTTGTGATATTTATTTTATTTTAACTCGGACCAGACAACATTTTACTCCGGGGAAAAGGTCACTTTTTTCATTTACAAAACACCCCTCGCATTAACACTTTCTCAGTTAGGTATAAATAATTGTAACGAAAAACCTATGCGAAGTCTGTTCTTATAGACTTAACAAAGTCGAGGATAATTTATTTTAAAGAATAATGTTTTTTCCAATTTTCTAGTCTTTCTACTTCAAATAATTTTCTCATTCTTCTAGTTCCTGGAAATTCTTTAGTCTGGTATAACGGGGATAACCAAAGGTTCCATTCTAGATACTTTGTTGTACATGCATATGGAATACTTGCTGACAAAGAGACATTTACTATTAACGCTCTGGAATACTTATCAGAATATTTCAATTTTCATTTTATTTCGAAGACATTTGTTTTCATTTATTTATTAATTTTTTTAATTACTTCAAGAAGTATAGACTACTACCACCACAAGGTGCAGAGAGAAGCTCTAAAGGATTAACAGTAGAACCTCCTGGTGAGTGTTGGTGAAGGCCCTTACAGATGGAAGAGGATCCTCCGAGAAGAAACTTTAGAAGAATAGAACGACGGTAGGTGAACAGTCCAAAAGAGGTTACCCTAAGGAAGTACTTTTCTACTGTCAGTTCAAGTCTGGTATCAACGTGGCTCCTCTCCGACAACTGGGTTTTGTAGTTCTTATAGTTCCTCACGGGTATGGGGGTTTCCAAGATAAGCTTGCTGCTCATGGCATAAACATCGATCATCTATGCCCAATTTGTTAGGTTCCTGAGACCGCCTAGCAAGTCGTACTTGTCTGTACCGCCTATAAAGCACTGAGATCCAAGATTATGAGGGAAGCTGTTCGTTCTGACGAAGAGCGTTCTTCCACAGCTGATGTCCAAGGATAACCATCCGAACAACAAAGCCTTTGGAATACATGTGGAAGTTATATGTTGGCTCTACTGAAGTCTCCCAGAGTAGGAGAGAAGAAGATACCTCACCAAAAAATTATAGAAATTCAAGCTGTCTGTACAGCTATAGAAAAAAAAATGTAAATTTGATTACTTTACTGCTGCGAAAATTGCCTAACAAGCCGGTTAGGGTAATACATAAATAAATAAATAATCTTAACTCACCTTATTTAACTATGTACAACATTATTCATTTTAGGCGAACGTATAAGGGCGACTCGTTCTTTTGCTCGGCCATGGCTGTACTTAGGTCAGAGCAGGCAATCATGTAGAAGTCATGATGACTTGACTGTCTTAAGTTGTGAAGAAACTGTCAGACCTACTGATGCTCAGTGATATAATCCAGTAAAACTGCATAAACACGATGAGTTTACCTAGAAATAATTTCCTTTAATTGGTTCTTATACAAAACTATTAGCAAAAGATGATAGTAAAAGGTTCACCACTCTCTCAAGGTGAATATATTTCTAGGTTTATAGCCAATAAATCTTCTTGAATATATTGCTTAGGAATATTCAAAGGATTAAATTATGCAAATTTCGGTATATAATAAGATGAGAATGGATGTATATGACATCGTAATCTAATACATTAAAGTAAATCACTTCCATAATAATTATATTTTATTTTATTTCAATTTATCCATTGCAAGGTTCCACCTCACCATCAGGCACCCTTAAGACATCCCTTTTCAATAATTAATTTCTTTTTTTTTAATAATTTTTTTATTGATATTTACAACTGTATACACATATATACAACAAGTAAATTTGCTGTAGGTGACATAGTGACATGTGGAGAATCTACCCACTGATAGAACTCCAATAACATTTTTAGAGAAGATGATCTCGAGGCCATCTTCTTTTCAGATGCCTAGGAGGATTATTAGGTAATGAAGGAGAAGCCAGGTTAGAAACTAGTGGATTTGGGTGGTTGAGAAATTTATTATGAAAGGAACAGTATCTGGTTCTGGCCAAATCGGCAACATATGGAATATTGGGTTCCTGATGGATGACTATATTTTTGACAAAGTAAGGAGCATTAAGGATTTTACGAAGAATTTTTGACTGTAAGGATTGGATTCTGGAGGAATTTGGTGGTTTAGTGGAGCCCCAAAGCTCAACTCCGTATGTCCAGATAGGCCTTATAATAGTCATGTAGATCAGTCTTTTGTAATGGATTGGCAATTTAGACCGTTTGTCTAGTAAATGTTGCAATAGTCGGAATCTACGAGCAGTTTCTTGTCTTTTTAGTCTTGTATGAGGATTCCATGTCAGTTGTTTGTTGAAATGTAGTCCTAAGTAACGGATCTGTTCGACAGGAATAAGTGGGGTATTATTAAAGGATATTGTAGGGGAAGAGGTCATGGGTTTACGTCGAAGGGTCAATATGATTTGGTGGGATTTATTGGAATTTATTTTAATCCTCCAGTTTTGGCACCATTCTTCATAATTTAAAATTAAATAAATTAATCTACTCTCCTTATTTAGTCGGCTTTGTAAAAATTATCAAAATCCTACTAATACTAAAAATACTAATTGAATATTTAAAGTAAGCAGAAACTTTTTAAAACAAATATTATTGTTACATTCATTCTATTAAGGTTATCCTGATAATGTTCTTAAATTTTTAATGCAAACGTAATGTAACCGGGATATGGTTATACAGATATCTAGTGCCCTGTATTTGTTATTATTTTTTTACCTGCAACATGAACAGATCTCAGTTTTTTTTTTTCAGAATTAGAAAGTTTACCCATTAAAAGTTTTCGCTTTTGTTTCTATACATACCCGCTAAAATTATTGCTTGGGGAAGATAATATTTTTCAACAGCTAGCGTTCATTTTCCGTTGGTAACTTTTTAACAGGACTATACAGCAGGGACAGTAAATGTTCTTCGAATTTATTAATTAAACGATTCCAGATCACAAGACTGTACATTTATTTTATTTAATTATAAAATTTTCGTTCATTTTCTATCCAATGCTCATATGTTAAAAACTTAGCTCCCGATAAAAAGTGTTAATTATTTTATAAAATAGAGTGATTAATAATATTTGATCCATAATAGAAGTCTTTTCATCAAGTATTTTCTGTGATATATTTTTCCCAAATTACGAAGTATAACAATTAGGGAATATACTTTGGCTACCATCATTCAATTATTCTCAGGAAAATAATCAGTATAAGCTACTTTATGGAGCATTTAACGAGCTTCAAATTGTTCTCAAATAGTACTCTTTATAATTATGAGAGATAGTTGACCGTGGATGATGAATGAGGAGAA